>NC_053500.1:102538934-102838934 GCF_905171775.1 Rana temporaria
CGGAAGCCTCTCGGAAGACTGTCAATCAAGAAGGAACGACCGCTCCCGAAGACCCATACCCGGAAGCCGACGGAGAAGATGCATCTCGAAAACGGTAAGTACTGCTCATATTTTAAAACAAATAGCCGATTCCCCTAGACAAAACGAGCATGAAGCTAAGGGGATTGTTTAAAAAAATATATTAATGGGTGAACTCCCACTTTAAAATGTAGTGCAAGCATAATATTTATCTGAGCCCTACCTGGTAGTCATTCAAATCGAAGTGGTAAAAACAGATGGTTGAGCTGCAGCGTTACTGCCCAACTAAATAAGCAAAATGCAGCTGCTCAGGGCTGTACACATGCCATGACAAAAAACGACACCCCCCCCCCCCCTGTGGCTTCAGTGGGCAGTGCAGCCACAGAATGTGTCCCATTCAAGTGAATAGGACTCTGTGGCAAGAATTGGTACACAAGCTTCTTTGGAGCATTTACATGAATGGGGCGGTCTGAAACCGCTCCACAAAAAACAAACAAACAAGCACACCTAACTGCGCTACGCTCAGGTGTGAATGTAACCTTAACCATTCTAAAACCACACAATTAGTTATTTTTGTGCACTGTAAAAGCTTAAGCTGGACAAAACTTGTCGAAGCAGATAAGCCACCTTGTCAACTAGCTTTGCATACAGCTGGTGAAGCTGGACCTGGCCTTCTCTAGTCTGCACCACCTATGCTAGAGGCTGCTATAAAGCTACAGCGATCGCTGATGCAATGCTTTACAGGCTTCAGCAGATCTGCCAATTTATCTGTGTGCCCGTACAAGCAAGTAGATACAATCTGACAGAAGGAGAGAATAAGCTACTACGTCGCCGAGGAGCACCGTGGTAGTTCATTGAAAACTACAAGCCAACAGCCGCAAAGGCTGGCGAACCTTGTAGTTTTTCATTCTTATAGTACTCCCCCCGTACTGCTTCCTCAGCAGCTACATTAAAAAGTTACGCAGAACAGTGAAAAGAGTGGCAGATGAGCAGGGCCAGCTCAGATAGTAATTAGAAACTCCCAGAAGGACGGAATATGATGTGCCAAGAAGGAGGGGACTGTACTAGGGATATGCCCTTTTCTGTCAAACTTTCTAGCAAGTTCATTACGAAAGTGCAAGTAAGCATTTAAAAACCTTGGGGCCAGATTCTCAGTGGAGATACGACGGCGTATCTCCAGATACGCCGTCGTATCTCCGAGTCCGGCCGGTCGTATCTATGCGCCTGATGCTTAGAATCAGTAACGCATAGATATCTATTAGATCCGACAGGCGTAAGTCTTACGCCGTAGGATCGTAACTGCATATTTACGCTGGCCGCTAAGGGCGTGTACGCTGATTTCCGTGTCGAAATATGTAAATCAGCTAGATACGCAAATTCACAAACGTACGCCTGGCCGACGCTGTACAGTTATGCCGTTTACGTTAGGCTTTTCCCGGCGTATAGTTACCCCTGCTATATGGTGGCGTAAGTGCGGCGTAATAATGTTAAGTATGGCCGTCGTTCCCGCATCGAAATTTGAAAAAGTTACGTCGTTTGCGCAAGTCATCCGTGAATGGGGCTGGATGTCATTTACGTTCACGTCGAAACCAATGACGTCCTTGCGGCGTACTTTGGAGCAATGCACACTGGGAAATTCCATGGACGGCGCATGCGCCGTTCGGGAAAAACTTCAATCACGTCGGGTCAAGCCTGATTTACATAACACACGCCCACCTCTTCACAATTCGAATTAGGCGGGCTTACGCCGGCCTATTTACGCTACGCCGACGCAACTTTTTTTGAGAATACGGCACTTGCCTGTAAAAGTTGTGGAGGCGTAACGTAAATAGGATACGTTACGCCCGCACAAAGTTGCGCCATTCTACGCGAATCTACCCTTTGATGTTTCTGTGGTTTTACCTGTATCCCCCCCCCCCCCCCCCAAGTTAGTGGCAGGGTCTCTTTATGCCAGTAGATAGATACATAAACCCAATGTTTATTACTCAGCTTCTATACCAATACATTTAAGATGACAATCTGTTTTGTCCAAGAGAAGAGCCAATGGTCTTGTTCATGCTACAGTTATAATATGGAGCTTGGCACGTAGTTTTGATCCTTGTCAAACCACCCTAAACAATGGGCACAAATGAGTGCATGGAGTTGAATAGCTAAATTCAGATACTAGCAGTCTGATCACTGGATGTGATGTGCAAATTATGAACTGTATTGCAGGTACAGCAAGTAATCCCAATTGCCCATTTTGTGCCACGTCAGAGAGGCTGCTACACTCCCCCACAGAAATGAGACATTAAAAAGTTAGCATTTTATTGCACCTGGATTTTATTGATATCATTTTAACTGAAACTACAATTGGGCTTTAGGTCTAGATTTTTTTTTTACATATGAACTTCAACCATCACATGAAGTCAATCATCTGGCTGCAGATACCACAGCCCCATGGGTATGTTGCACTAGTAACTAGGTAAAGATTTAATAGAGCTGCAGGTCTCCCTGGTATTCCCATCACTGCCATCCTTCAAACACTAACCATGGCCAAGCTCGGTTTGGGCATACGTGCCAATGGCTTGCATACTGTCGATAAGAGGCAACCACTTCTTACACTGTGCGTCATCGCACTGCTTTGTCATCACGTCAGTGAACATGCTAAAGTGTAAGGACAGGGGATCCGTCTTGGAGCCCAGACATGTTCTAGAGGAAAGACAAAGTTAGATCAAATGCTGAGAACTATGGAGACAAAGAAGACAAGAATCTACTGCATGTCATCATTACCCAATTCCCACAAAAAGGTTTTTACTCTCCACAGCCCCTGTTCATATGTAGGGTGCTTGCCTACTAGGCAGTAGAAAGAAAGAAAAAAAAAAAAAAAAAAAAAAAAAAGGCAGAATTGCAAGCAGAAAAAAACAGCTTAAAAAAAAAAAAAAAAAAAAAAAACGCTCCTACGGAGCAGAATGTACATGCGTTTAGGCGCATAAGTATTTTTCCAAAAACACTAGAAAAATGTATTCTTAAAAAGTGCCTAACTGCCAAATGTAGGTGCGTTGCGCATTTTTTCTGTCTGAAAGTTCCTGTCAAAAACACACTTGTGTCTTTTTTTTTTTTTCAACCTGTAAAACGATTCTCTACAAATACATACCCAAATGTGCATGGATACATAGGCTAACAGAGTTTCTTCTACGGGGTGCGTGCATGAGGCCTAATAATGTAACAGTAAATAAATTACAAAGTAGAAAGATGTTGATCCAGAGGAAGGCAAAAAAAAAAAAAAAAAAAAGAAGAACCAACAGAGCAATCCTTCCTGGTCCCCTGAGAGGCAAATTTGGATTTTCCCTGGACCAACTTTACCTATAAATCTTAGTACTCAGTTATATTATGTACATTTAGGAAAGTTACCAGGCCTTTCTTAAAGCAATCTACTGAGCTGGCCAGAACCATCTCTGGAGGGAGTCCATTCCACATTTTCACAGCTCTTACTGTGAAGAAACCTTTCCGTATTTGGAGATGAAATCTCTTTTCCTCTAGACGTAAAGAGTGCCCCCTTGTCCTCAGTGTTGACCGTAAAGTGAATAACTCATCAAGTTCACTATATGGACCCCTTATATATTTGTAATTCTCCTCTTCTCCAGAGTGAATAAATTCAGTTCCTCTAATCATACAAAGTAGTTGAGGAGCTCCCTGGCTCAGGTTAGGCTGCTTACAACAGACAAGGCTATCCTCCAGTGAAAAACTTGCACAAATGCAAGACGCAAGACCAAAAGGATAAAAGAGTCCAAATTAATTTCTTCATGTGTACTAAAAAACAGCCAAGGTGTTTTGGGGGTAAAAGAAACTCATCAGAATCATTGCACTGCTTTGATAGCATATTCATTAACATGCTGAAATGTATCACTTTAGGGGATCCATTTTGAAGCCCACACATGCTAAAAGGAAAGACACAGATAAATGAAAAACACAGGGTGATATATAAATACCAAGAGTGATGCAGCAGACAAGAACATCATATGTACACTAGGTCACCATTACCCAATACCCACTAAGGCTGGATTCACACTAGTGCGGTGCGAATTCCAGCTCTCTTATCTCTGCAAAGAGATAAGAGAGCTGTTCAGCAGATCATCTCCGTTTTTGCTGCTAATTTGGAGACCTGGGGAGGGGAGGGGGAATAGGGGGAATGGGGGGAGTGTATTGAGGAGAATGAGAGATATCCTAATGAGAAATTAACACATCTGCGAATCAGATAAGTGCCCATAGAAGATAATATGCCGGAATTTGCACCTGAGCCGCACTGCAATGCCTAGAAAACGCACACGTTTTTTGGGCAATGTGCAGTGCGAATGTATCGCACATATGTGAACCAGCCTCATTAAAAATCAATGTATTTTATAATGTTATGCGAATTGGATGCGCTTTAAGCCGCACTCAATTCGCATAGGTGTGAACCCAGCCTAAAGGTTTTTACTCTCCACTGCTACTGTTCATTCATACCAATATGGACAAAAAGTATAAAAAAATAAATAAAACAAAACCCACGACAAAGTGACAATGCCTTATAAATTCACTATACCCGTATAATAAAGTCCTGGGTAATTCAGCATTCCCACTCCAGCAATGAACACATCTATTTCAAAAGAGGATTCCTGGGCTTGGCAGTGATGGCTACGGCTGGCGGGAACCCCTAAACATTGAGTTTCAATTGCATGCTGGACCCTCTTACTGATGCATTGCATTTCCCAATTTGGGGTCATATTGGAAGAACAGGAATACATCAAAATGTCATTTTTGTGATGGTTTACAATATATAGATTTGTTCATGTGAAGAGGTTTTTAGTACCTGCATCCTTGAAAGCGTGGGACTTTGCTCCATGTTGAATGAACACAGCACTGATATATGTACTATATCCCTATGATATCACATTTGACAATTCACACCCAGGAGTGTTTGTTTACCGTGTGTGCAGCCATTAGTGTGCGCTCCGACTGAGAGTGGGGTGATGTGTATTTCAGGACATTGCTGGACTTATTTTTTTTAAACTTTATCTCATTCAAGCTTCCGGTATTTTTGTTTAGGCCAAAAGAAAGCCCTAGAGCAGTGGTTCTCAACCTGGGGGGGGTCGAATAAAGATTTGCCAGGGGTCACCGAATCTTGGGCTGTTCCTGAAGCACGCACTGCTCTCCCAGCCTTTTTGCGGCCACCCAGCTGGGCTGTTCATGGAGCCCATGGCCGTCCACTCAGCCTCTTCGCAGGCGCCCATTCAGTTGATAGCATGGCCGCGGGGCAGAGACTAGAGGTCAGCTGACTGGTGAGGAATGTGAAGTGGGAGGGGCTGGAGGAGACCCCATCTCCTGATTTCGGCATAGGTGTCACCACAAAGCCGAAGACACAGTGAGTACCTGTGATTATAGTTGCCATTAAAAGGACTCAGGAAGCGCTAAATATCTGTGGGTTAGGGGCGCAAATTACTTGTCTTGCCTTGGGTGCCGACAACCCACGCTACGAAAATGATTTTACTCTTAAGGGTCCCCACAACTTTATCAAGGGGTCACGGCACTAGAAGGTTGAGAACCACTGCCCTAGAGGGAGGAGAACAGATTTTCAGGCTAAAGCCAGCCATAGATGGTTTAAATCTCGGCCGGTTCAGCAGGGACTGGCTGACATTCGAACTATCTATGGGCAGGCTAATAATACCCAAAGTCGATCCATTGATTTGGGTACAACCAGTATGTCAGATTTCTAGCATGCGATTATTACCAGTGGAGTGGGGGGGGGGACGGTTCCCCTCTCCTCCAACCCCCCACCAGGAGAACACAATAGTTGCACTGGTGTGATTTTCTTTTCCTTGACCCGTGGTTGCATATAAAAAAAAAAAAAATGCATAAAAAAAAAAAAAACCACCTGAGGGGGAAACAAAAAACACCTGAGGTAAAAAAAAAAAAAAAAAAAAAAAAAAAAAAACACACACACACTTGATTTGAGGGTTTATAGGTGTTGCCTTTGAGGTCTATGGGGCCAACCTGCCCAAAAGTAGCTCCAGCAGCTTGGCATTGAGCTCTGGCATCTGAGCGCTCATATATGAATGTCTACAATTTATTTTAAATGAGATTCTGTTTGTAGAGAGTTTTGGAGCTTTGAGCTACAAAACACTCTCGTGTGAACGGGACCTTTAGGAGGTGAGGTGAACAAGTACCTGAACCTATTCGCCATCACAAAAGGCTCTGAAAATTAGTGAAGAGGTAAGCATATCCTGATCATAGTTTGCAACACAAATGTTAATCCAAAGAGCTCTGTCAGCTTGATATGGTTTACCAGCATATGGCAGCTAAAGCCTTCCCTTAGATTCTAATGACAGTTATATTCTCTCCCAGCAGAATGCAGGCCAGCTGCCGTACTTGTAATAAATCAATTTGCCTGTAAACATAAACCATTCTGATCTTTGCCCTTTGTGCTGGGTGGAGCAGTGATGCCCTTTGTACCATGCACGCATGGGCACAGCGTCTAGGTTAAGCGTCTAGGTTCTAACACTGCGGTAGGCTCCAGTAAACACAGCCAGGGACTGAATACTAGGGCACAGGTGAAGTCCAACATATCTACAATAGATTTAGCATGAAAGGCAGTGTGTGCAGAGTTCAGTCAGTGTGATCATCGCACAGTCAAGCTACGTGACGAGAAAAGAGGAGATCGCCGCCTTTTCACTATAAGCTTCCAGTTTGTGTGACCAATCTTCTAGACCAGTAAATAAACATCTAAAATGTTCATTACTTGGCTGTCAAGTTTATGACTTTGCTTAATTTCCATCTATTCACGGACTTTCATTTAGGGCCAGTTCACACCAGACGCAGTTCCGTTCCCTTTTTTTCTGCACAAAATGCATGCACAGCGTTTTCCATGTATTTCAACGGCTCTAGTTTACACCATGCAGTCAGTTTCCGGTCAGTTACTGCACCGGAAACTGACTGCATGGTGTGAACTAGAGCCATTGGAATACATGGAAAACACTGTGAATGCGTTTTTAGTGCAGAAAAAATGCGCACGGAACTGAATGGAACTGCGTGCTCTGGGTCAGAGACAACACACAGCCAAGCAACCAGTATTTTTAAATGGAGCTCAGCAGAGGCGTACCTGTACTGAAACATGCAGGCTGTCAACGCTGTCCACTTTCTTTAACCACTTAAGACCCAGACCATTATGCAGGTAAAGGACCTGGCCCCTTTTTGCGATTCGGCATTGACAATTGCACGGTCGTGCGATGTGGCTCCCAAACAAAAATTGGCATCCTTTTTTTCCCCCACAAATAGAGCTTTCTTTTGGTGGTATTTGATCACCTCTGTGGTTTTTATTTTTTGCGCTATAAACAAAAATAGCGACAATTTTGAAAAACATTCAATATTTTTTTACTTTTTGCTATAATAAATATCCCCCCCAAAAAAATATTCATTTTTTTCCCTATAGCGTTTATAAAATAGGGAATAGTTTTATGCCATTTTTATAAAAAAAAAAAATATCTTACTAGTAATGGCGGCGATCATCGATTTTTTTTGTGGCGGACACATCGGACACTGTTGACCCAATTTTGGGACCATTGTCATTTTCACAGCGAAAAGTGCTAAAAAAATGCACCGACTACTGTAAAAATTACAATGGCAGTGAAGGGGTTAACCACTAGGGGGCGCTAAAGGGGTTAAGTGTGTCTTACTGTAGGGGGCGTGGCTGGACGTGTGATGTCACTGATCATCGTTCCCTATGACAGGGAACAGACGATCAGTGACAAGCCACAGAGAAGAACGGGGAAGGTTTGTTTACACTCATCTCTCCCTGTTCTTCAGCTCCTGTGACCCGATCGCGGGACACCGGCGGCGATCGGGTTCCGCAGTCAGGGACCCTTAGACCGGGTCGCCGGCGCACGTACGACCCACAGCTGGGCACTTAAAGGGCAACGTACCTGTACGTGCTTGTGCCCAGCCGTGCCATTCTGCCAACGTACATCGGCGTTAGGAGGTCCTCAAGTGGTTCAAAATTATAGATGCCTGGCTGTCATACTGATCACCTGGATTCTAAATCTTTAAACACGAATGCAGAAAACATATTTAATGACTAAAGTCAGAACCTCTAATATGCATACCTGTTCTGGGTCAGTTACTTAGAAGGCATTGATTTTAGAGGATTACCAAGACAGCCAGCAAACTAAGATTTTAGGAAAAGTCAGCACTGGCAGCCTGTATATACCCTTGGTACATGTTTTCTCTCAATGTTCTTGAAACATAATTTACAAACCGTAAGAATATATCCAAGGGGTCGATTTACAAAGCAGTGGTATGGCCTTTCTTTAGAAAAAAATAACCCATCCAGTATAATTTATATAGCGCAGGTTTATTACAACCATCTTATCCTAAGGCCTCGTGCATGCTGGGCATTTGCTTTAGTCCTCTGAAAACCAGAACTTCTGGCAAGAGAAAAGTTGCTTTAAAAAAGAAGCCTGATAATATTTATAACAGAATGTGTGTTGTAGCAAAAGGGACTGTAAAAGGGCTTACAAAACATTTGCGCAATTACGGTTCAGTCCGCATTAGGATATGATGGAACGCGATGCAGGCTATAAGTAGATGATTCTTCGATTATATTATATGACTCTAAAGATGTTATATGATACACAACGTAAGCCGAAATAATTGTTTTCTTTTTTCTGTAAACTTTAATAAAAATTATTGAAACATATAAAAAAAAAAAAAAAAAAAAAAGGGCTTACATAAAGTGAGCAAAATGGAAATATATCACATAAAATTCCACAAAAGTTAAAGTGGTTGTAAAGCCAACCACACAACTTGCACCTACAGGTAAGCCTAGATTAAGGCTTACCTGTAGGTGCAAGAAATATCTCCTAAACCTACACGGTTAAGGAGATATTTGCTGAAAACACTGCACCGATGTCTACGGCGCAGGCGCACTGAGCATGCCGTTTTTGTGAATGGGATAATGGGGGTTAATGCCATATTCCCGCGCTTGGTTTCCAAGAGTGCGACTTTGGACACAAAGTTGCATGACAAGTCACAACAGCCCATTGAGTTTAATGATACCTGTTCCCATCTATGTGACTTAAAGTTGCAGCGACTTTCAAAAGGTTCCTGCACTACTTTGATCCGACTTTTGATGCAACTTTGATTCAGAGACTGTAAAGTTGGATCAAAGTCGCACTCCAAATCGAGTCGCAATAGTGGAAACGTAGCCTTAAAGCGGGGGTTCACCCTAAAAAAAGAATTCTAACATTACAATGAGCTGACCTGTGACACGGACATCATGCTGGTCTTTTTTTTTTTTTTCGTACATACCGTTTTATCTGTATTTTCTCCCCGGATTTCCCGTGGGAGTGGGCGTTCCTATTCACAGGGTAAGTGATTGACGTTCTTCCGACCGGCGCATACAGTGCGTCACGACTTGCCAAAAGAAACCGAACGTTGGGTCGGCTCTATACGGCGCCTGCGCACCGACGTTCGGCTTCTTTTGGCAAGTCGTGACGCGCTGTATGCGCCAGTCGGAAGAAAGTCAATCACTTACCCTGTGAATAGGAACGCCCACTCCCACGGGAAATCCGGGGAGAAAATACAGATAAAACGGTATGTACGAAAAAAAAAAAAAAAGACCAGCATGATGTCCGTGTCACAGGTCAGCTCATTGTAATGTTAGAATTTTTTTTTAGGGTGAACCCCCGCTTTAACCTCCAAATAAGGAAAGGCCTCTTTATAGTACGAGCTATGAAAACGTGGAATAGACTCGTCCAAGAGCTGGTTCTGGCCAGCTCAGTAAACTTTAAAATAAGGCCTGGATTATTTCCTAAATGCGAAAAATACAACTGGATACTAATAGTTATAGGTAAAGTTGATCCAGGGAATATCCGAGTGCCTCTTGGGGGAACAGGAGGGAATTTTTGTCCCCCGATGGACAAAATTGGATCATGCTTTAGGCTCCATTCACACTTGTATGACACCAAAGGTGCGCAACTTTGGATGGGTACGACTTGGAATGCGACTTTGGATTTGACCACTGATAATGGATAACTGTTGCATGTATACTATTCAGGTGCAACTTTCATGTGACTTTTGAGGGTTAACATTGAAGTCTATGGCCTTCAAGTCGCATGAAAGTCGGACCAAAGTAGTGCATTAAGTAATTAAAAGTCAGTTTTACTGGACTGTGTGAACCTTTAAAGCGGGAGTTCACCCATGTATTAAATTTTTTTTTTTCTCCCCTTAGATTCCTGCTCGTTCGGTCTAGGGGAATCGGCTATTTGTATTAAAATATGAGCAGTACTTACCCGTTTTCGAGCTGCATCTTCTTCCGTCGCTTCCGGGTATGGGTCTTCGGGAGCGGGCGTTCCTTCTTGATTGACAGCCTTCCGAGAGGCTTCCGACGGTCGCATCCATCGCGTCACTCGTAGCCGAAAGAAGCCGAACGTCGGTGCGGCTCTATACTGCGCCTGCGCACCGACGTTCGGCTTCTTTCGGAAAATCGTGACGCGATGGATGCGACCGTCGGAAGCCTCTCGGAAGACTGTCAATCAAGAAGGAACGCCCATTCCCGCAGCCCATACCCGGAAGCGACGGAGAGGATGCATCTCGTAAACGGGTAAGTACTGCACATATTTTAAAACAAATAGCCGATTCCCCTAGTAAAAACGAGCAGGAATCTAAGGGGGAAAAGTGCCCTCTAAGGGTGAACCCCCGCTTTAAGTCATTTTGGGTTGGGAACAAATGTACAAAGAACAGCTTCCTGATCTCCTTACATAGAAGGAGTAAAGTGCATTCCTGCCTGCATGGGACCTTAGCCTGAAGTCAGTTTATATGACTTTATCTGCTCAAGAGATTAGATTTTGATGCCAAGAACAGGGTTAGTCTGCACAAACTCCAAACTCTACATACTTTGCCTGTTGAACCAAGACCAATCTTATAAACTAGATAAAATATGTACACACATACACAAGCTAAAGCTTACACTGTATGTTGCGGTATATGACTTTTGCCCCCCCCCAAATATAATACAGTTGTGCTCAAAAGTTTAAATACACCTTGCAGAATTTGTAATATATTAGCTATTTTTGTTGCACCAAATCCACAAAACAGCCCCAATACCATACACTAAACACTACCTGGAGAAGCCTTATGCCTTGTACACATGACCAGTTTTCACGACGAGAAAACTGCCATTTTTTATATTGGTCATGAAAACCGGCCCTGTGTATGCTCCCTAGCAGTTTTCACGACGAAAAAACTGCCCTAAAAAAAAAAAAAAAAAAAAAAAGAAGAAACCAGCTCTCTTTTTTCTCGTCGTGTTTTCCGTCCGTCTTTTTCCCGCCATGAAAAACGGTTGCGTGTGTATGCCTTTTCAAGGGGGAAAAAAAAATGTGCATGCTCAGAATCAAGTATGAGACGGGAACGCTCGTTTTGGTAAAACTAGCATTTGGAATGGAGATAATCACATTTGTCACGCTGTAACGGAGTGAAAAGCACGAAAACTGAATAGCGTCAATTGTCTCTCAAACTTTTACGAACGCGAGGATCAGCAAAAGCAGCCCAAAGGGTGGCGCCATTTGAAAGAAACTTCCCCTTTATAGTCCCGTCGTACATGTTGTACGTCACCGAGCTTTGGTCGGATGTTTTTTTTACATGAACGTGTGTATGCAAGTCAGGCTGGAGAGGAATCACGTCTGGAAAAACGTTGTTTTTTTCCTGCCGAGAAAAATGGTCGCGTGTACGAGGCATTACATTTCCAGTACAAAAATCAGTGAGGGGGACCAGCGGCGGTGCGTCCATTAGGGGCGCTCGGGCACTACGGATAGATTTGTGCATTGCATATTTTGGGCTCGATTCACTAAAGGATATATAGATAGCAAAGTGAAGGTTAGCGAATAACGCAAAGAGGTCTTCACTTTTGAATACCTAATCATGTATTCTAAATGTGTATTCCCCTCGCACGTTTATGTATTCTAAGGAACAAAACTTAATTTTATTCACCAATATTCACTATCCCAAGAGAATGTGGAAGCAAGACTGCCATAAATATACATTTTATAGAAATATTTAAGAAGGTAACAAAAGTGATCTCTGTAAACTAACCAATTTATTCACAGGACACCACACAGATACACAAGAGTTTTCACTATTCAGTATGACATCTAATAACCCTGACACCGAGTTTATTCCATAGTTTAGTACAAAGGGCAAAGATGACCCACAATGCATGCAGTTTTCAGTTTATTACAATCAGATAAGTGGAATAAACTGCTGATTGCTTGGAATGGTTTATCTATAGGTCTAAAAGTAACCCTGTCATCTAACCAGAGACAAACTGAGCCCTCCCTGACGAAAATGGGCATAAAAAGGTGTCAGTTTATACCTTTATGCCGCGTAAACACGATCGGTTCATCTGATGAAAACGGTCTGATGGACCGTCTTCATCAGACGAACCGATCGTGTGTGCCCCCCATTGGTGAAAAAACGTAGAACCCGTTTTAAAATGATCTGATGGTTAAAAAACCAATAGAAAAAAAAAAGATCGTCTGTGGGGAAATCCATCGGTTAAAAATCAACGCATGCTCAGAATCAAGGCGACGCATGCTCGGAAGCATTGAACTTATTTTTTCTCAGCACGTCGTCGTGTTTTACGTCACGCGTTCTGACACGATCGGTTTTTTAACTGATGGTGTGTAGGCAAGACTGATGAAAGTCAGCTTCATCGGATATCTGATGAAAAATCCATCAGACCGTTTTCATCGGATGAACCGATCGTGTGTACAGGGCATTAAAGATCCATGTGTCCCATAAACAAATCAAGAAAGTATGAGAGGTGAGGTTTTCATGTGCATGTCCCTGTATGACCGCACTCAGGGCCTGGTGACAGCACTGTCATATGGGGAAGGGCACTCCAAAAACCATTGTTCATGTATTTTTCAGCAAGTTCCAGTGGCTTTGCCAGTGGAGGACAGTGAATCTTAAAGTACCATCCTGCATCTAGTGGGATCCAAGATGTTATTTGTGCTCCATGTCGTTGCTAATCAAATTACAGGCTTGCTTTAATGTCCTACATATGGAACCCATGGTGACAAAGGTCCCTAACAGGTGGCACTATGAGATACATGACATTTACTTTAGTTGGGATAAGGTATATCATTCTGCTTATGTCCAGGAGCTTTCTGGACCCAAGACTTCATCATACAACCCAATCTCCCTGTATTAGCAGATTAAAGCTGCTTCTACTGTTCATGCATTAGGATACATTAACATGGCCGCATACGTGCAGATAGTTTTCTCTGTGCTATGACCACATAAAACCTGGCTGATTAGCTGAGGCCAGAACTCCCCAGGAAACGTCGACCCTGGGAGGCACACTGGCTGTATCCAGGGTCGGACGGATGATCTCCACCACACACACACACACACTATAATTTAATATTTATTGTATATATTTTTTACATACCAGATTACATATCTTTAGGGGTTAATTTTTAAAGGAATGTTTTAGCTAATATTTTATTATACATTGTACGATCTATATAATATCCATTTCGGCCTGCACAGTGCACACATTAATAATTGTATAGTATGCACTGTTTTATAAATTGCCGATCATTATGATCATCGTTTTATACATCTACTGGTATTCATATATATTATTTATGTAGGTATGGTATGTCAATCCTCCATGTCCATCCTGGGTAGCTATTTTGAATAATTTCATTGAAAAGTAATGTTACTCCCAAATACTTACAAAACTCACAAATTGTTATCGTTGGCATTGTATTACGAGCACTGCAGTTAGCTCTAGGTCGTATAAATGCTGATCAGGATGCCTTTGCGCATTGTTATTAACCAGGTATTGAGTCTTTACCCATTTGCCTTCTTACTGTGCAAGGCTGGATTATCCGCTCTCTTTCTCTTATTCTATTTTATGACCGTGTTTTGTTCATGCTGTTTGATTTTTAACATGTCTAACTGCTATTTGTGGTGATTGTTAACTGAATTTGCGATATTAAAAAAGAAAAAGTAATATTACGTTTTTTCTGCTGTAATACGAGTGGTCCTTCTGGCACACCTTACAGCCAAAGCACAAGGGAGTAATAGGGACGCTGCTTGCCAGGAGATGTATCCCGGTGGAGCGTTTCCTACACAATGCACCATTCTAAAGCATAGACCATGACTAGATGTCCGCGAGCCACAACAAAATGGCTGCTATAGTGTCCATGAACCACAACAAAATCGATACGCGTAGGGGAGGGGCCAGGACGGTACGACAGGCAGTCTATCTGCCTAGCAGGAGGAGCATACCATTCCAAGACCAGCCGGTGTATTGTTTCACGCCATATATAGGAGTGGTGCACTGGCGCACCTTGGATATGTGAGTACCTCATTGGGGGTTGTTTTTTTGCATGTTGAATAAAACTTTTTAGACGACATCACACTATAGAAGCTTTTTATTCCCCATTACTCTCGAGATATTGCATTGTAAGCCCAGGATCCGGTTACCAGTATAGAACCCAGGGGTGGTTCACAAGCGTGTATTGACTGAGGCCTCGTACACACGACCGGATCTGTCCGTTGGGATTTATCCGCGGATCAGTTCCAGCAGACAAATCCGGTCGTGTGTACGGCCTAGCGGACATTTTTCGGCGGAGATTTCTCCAGCCGACGGTTTTCAAGCAGATAAAAATTTCTTAGCATGCTAAGAAATCTATCCGCTGGAAACCTGTCCGTTGGACTGATCCGGTCGTCTGTACAGACTCACCGGATAAGTCAAAGCGATCCCCATCCCTCGCATCGAATTGATTCGACGCATGCGTGGAAGTATTTACCTTCCAGGGTCGCGCACGTCACCGCGTATGTTTTCCGCGGTGATTTTGATCTGATGGTGTGTACAGCCCATCAGATCAAAATCGGGAGCAGAAATGTCCGCTGGAAACGGTCCGGCGGACCGTTTCCAACGGATATCCTCTTGTGTGTACAGGGCCCGAGTGTAATTGCTAGATCATATGCTCTAAAGTGAGCATTTAATACCTAGGGGGTCACCGGAATAGGAGCACCAAT
Organism: Rana temporaria; assembly: GCF_905171775.1. Classification (NCBI taxonomy): domain Eukaryota; kingdom Metazoa; phylum Chordata; class Amphibia; order Anura; family Ranidae; genus Rana; species Rana temporaria. Next base: position 102,554,019 of record NC_053500.1, read on the forward strand.
GCATGATCTGCAACACCAATCAATCAATTGTAAACGCATGGATATCCAAGCATGGCATCATTGCTATAACTGGATATCACGCATATGCACATTTCTCAGCACGATTGTGACATTTTCCAATTAAGAATTGCTTTTGCACAAAATTTATTTGGGACTACAGTTGTTTTTTATCTATATGCCACTGGACACTTACAATATATTTGTCATACAATTCACTTGAATGCACAGGAGCACTTTAATATTAATGTTTTGATATACATTTTTTATTGTTACCATTGTTCATATCACTTTTATGTCACTCACGTCACAATAACACTACATGTATTTATTTATCCTTTAGTACACATAAATAGCCGGATTCACAAAGACTTACACTGACGTATCTTTATATACGCCGCGCAAGTCCATGGATGCGCCGTCGTATCTATGTGCATTATTCTTGTAATAAGATACGCCTGAATTCTGACTCCATCCGACCGACGTAAGTCTCCTACGCCGTCGTATCTTGGGCGCATATTTACGCTGGCCGCTAGGGGCGCTTCCATTGATTTACGCATCGAATATGTAAATGACCTAGATACGCCAATTCACGAACGTACTTGCACCCGTCGCAGTAAGCTACGCCGTTTACGTAAGGCATAGAGATAAACCACCAAATAGCTGGTCTAAGTCATGTTAGGGTATGGACGTCGGAACTGCCGTCGGATTTTACGTAAGTCGTACGTGAATGGGGCTGGGCGTAGGTTACGTTCACGTCGTTGCCATTGAGCCGTTGTATCTTAGGGCGTAAATTCGACATGATTCTGAGCATGCGCTGTTCGTTCGGGAATTCATTTACATGGGATCACGGATAATTTTAATGCAACACGCCCACTACCTTTCTAATTTGAATTAGGCGGGCTTACGCCGGCCCATTTACGCTACGCCGCCGTAACTTAGGGAGCAAGTGCTTTGTGAATACTGTACTTGCCTCTCTATGTTACGTCGGCGTAGCGCATACGAGATGCGCTACGCCCGCACAGAGATACGCCGCTCTCTGTGAATCTGGGCCATACTCTGTAATATTTCCATGCGCAGCGTATAATTTATTTTAATTGGCTATGTGCACAAGCTTATGAGACGTGTGTAACGCTTGCAGCTGGTCAGCAATACCAATTAGGCTTTGGACGTATTGAGGCTCGCAGGAATTTAAAAAAAAAATTCACTATGTAGTAGGCCAGCTGTTTAGCTGAGGACCCAGAAGCTAGTGGAGATCATTGGAGTAGCAGTGTCTAGTGGAGTAGCGGTGAGGGATCCCACAGGTATGGTTTATGCATAGTTACATTGGCCCAAGCTGTTCCAATACAACTATACTGTATAAAAGAATGCCATACCTGCAATTCTTTTCTAAGTAGCACTGCGAAATATAAAATCTAGCAAAGACCTTAATTAATTGAATAATTAAACTCGCCTGCAAGGCAAGTAGAGCTAGCCTACTATCTCTATACAAATATTTTACAAATTAGATGGTGTATGAGGAGAGCCCACCTCTTGAACCAATAGATCTCCTCAGGGTCGGCTATGCCATGGTCTCTCATCTTCTTAAGCATCTGAGAACTTTTCTTGATGGCCAGCTCATACCGCTCACTGCGAGACAAGAAATTGGGGTCCTCATTCTGGAAGGCTGGGTCGTTGATCACAAGACTCTCTAAAAAAGCAAAAAAACATGCAATAACTCCACACTATGGAAAGGCTACCTAAAGAAATACTAAATTCAAACCCCAAGAACAAAAAATTATAGTTTGCAGCTTCCTGTCCTAGAGTGACAACCGTACTGCATCTAGAAGTGTTGTCACCCTACGAAGGAAGTGGGTTAGGACATTATAACATCCCTCCCCCCCTCAAAACAGAAAAGTGATTTGTAGTTAACACATACAGCTAGGAAAAGAGATAGCTGACGTCTGTTCACAGAGGGAGAGAGCACAGGAATTTATCAGCTCTTAAGATTTTTGGCAGGATCAACATCTATTTTTACATGCACTTGTCAAACAGATATAAAACCATTTCAATAAAAAAACATTTCAATTCTATATTTAGCGGACCAAAAGGGAGCAAATAAAATACATTTGAGGTTATAAAGCCCAACTTTCAGCTTTAGCCCTTGTTCACACTGGTGCAATTTGACATGTGAAATGGGAGGCACTTGCGGCGCTGCACTGATTTCAAAAAGTAATTTCTGTACTACTTTTCGCAATTTTGGTCCCGCGATTTACATTGACATCTGTGCAGAAACTTGCAGCGCCACTGCCAAGGCACTTTGACAGCAGTGCCCATTCATTTCAATGAGCAGAAGTGGTGGAGGAGTGGTGTATACACCGCTCCAAATATGCTGCTTGCAGGACATTTTTTAATGTCCTGCCAGCGCAGCGCCCCAGTGTGAAATCACTCGGGCTTTCACACTGGGACAGCAAGGGAGGCATTTTTCAGGCTCCTTAGGCCCCGTACACACGACCAGATGTATCCGCTGGGATTGATCCGCGGATCAGTTCCAGCAGACAGATCCGGTCGTGTGTAGGCCCGAGCGGACATTTTCCAGCGGATAAAAATCCAGCCGACGGATTTCCAGCGGATAAAAATTTCTTAGCATGCTAAGAAATCTATCCGCTGGAAACCTGTCCTTCGGACTTATCCGGTCGTCTGTACAGACTCACCAGATAAGTCCGCCCGATCCCCATCCCTCGCATGCGTCGAAAGTGATTTGACGCATGCGTGGAAGTATTTACCTTCCAGGGTCGCGCATGTCGCCGTGTCATCGTCGCGGCGACGGCGCGGCCACGTCACCGCGGATGTTTTCCGCGGGGATTTTGATCTGATGGTGTGTACAAGCCATCAGATCAAAATCCGGAGGAGGAATGTCCGCTGGAAACGGTCCGGCGGACCGTTTCTAGCGGATATCCTCTCGTCTGTACGAGGCCTTACAGGCACTTTAGCCTAAAAGCACCTGAAAAACATCCCAGTGTGAAAAAGGTCCTAAAGTGACAGTGTCTTAAAAACGTAATGGTGATTTCCATCCCCTAGAAACAAAGTTTTATCATGCACGTGGACCGATGTCTATAAACGTATAGAGAGAATTGTATGAACACATTATCAAATCTTCAAATAAATTTATAGTGCAGGATATGAACTGAAAGTGGATTCGTAGTGCAGGAAATAAAAGAAAGACCATTAGGTATAATAGACCCATAGCTCTGAGAATATTCTTCTAGAAAGACCTGACAACTCAATTCGTTATTTAAACCTAGCGGTAAAAAAGTTTGTAAATCCACAATTTTTTCTCTTTTTAGGAGGACTTTGTCCTCCTAATTCCAAAGTGTAAATACCCTTGATGGTCATCCCCTCACAGCTTCCTCCATGCATTTTCTTTCTAGGGGATGAAAATCACCATTACCGTATATACTCGAGTATAAGCCGAGGTACCTAATTTTACCACCAAAAAAATGGGAAAACGTATTGACTCGAGTATAAGCCTAGGGTAAGAATGCAGCAGCTACTGTAAGCGGAAAAGAGGGTCAACAATGCCCATTTGCACGCCTCACTATGCCCATTGCAACCTCACTTTGCCCAACCTCACTGTGCCCATTGCAACCTCACTGTGCCCATCGTCAGTGTACCTGAAATTGACAGGCTGCGGGCATCCATTCATTGTTTAAAACTCGCGGTCTCCTCCTGGTCCCTTCCGTGATAGGTGTTTCTCAGCAGACACAGTTCCGCCTATCATGGACGTTCTCTCATCCTCAGACTCAGTTTCCCAGCAGACACTGTGTTCAGTGTTCCGCCAATCATGGACGTCCTCTTGTCCAAGGATAAAAAGGTGTCCGTGATTGGCGAAACACTGAACACAGTGTCTGCTGGGAAACCCGAGGATAAGAGAACGTCCATGATAAACGTTTCTCAGCAGACACAGTTCTGCCTATCACGGAAGGGACTAGGAGGAGACCGCAAGCTTTTCAATAACTTTAGGTACACCGACTCGAGTATAAGCTGAGACGGGGTATTTTCAGCCCTAAACTCAGCTTATACGGTACTATAAGACCCCGGAAGGACGTTTTGGACGAGATGGTTGTATTGCGCATGCACCCCAAATCACGTCTGATGTTCACGTAAAAAGACATTAAATACTTCAACTGCAATCTGCGCAGGGCGCCTGCACACCGCCGTCAGATGTTCGTGCCTGCGTATCACAGACTAAATTAAACCCATCAAATAATCCAACTGTAATCGCAGCAGGCCTGCTTGGGAGGACCGACAAACCTTTCTAATATCTGCTATGTATATATACACATAGCAGATATTAATTAGAAAGGTATAAAAGTTAAGTAAATTATAACTGCAGACATGTAAAAGAATAATTTGAATTAGAATTTATTTCTAATTTCTGTAATCTGTATGCTATTATAGATATAAATCGCATACAGATTACAGAAATTAGAAATAAGTTGTAAAATAAATATTCAAATATTTTTTTATTACATGTCTGCAGTTATAATTGTTTATGTGTGTGTATGTGTATGTGTGTATATATATATATATATATATATATATATATATACACACACACACACACACACACACAGATTTTAGAAATAAGTTCTAACATAAATATTCTATTACATGTCTGCAGTTATAATTGTTCATTTATATATTAATATCTGCTTTCTAATTAATATCTACTATGTGTGTATATACACATAGCACATATTAATTAGAAAAAAGTATCAGTCCTCCCACGCAGGCACGCTGCGATTGCAGTTGGAGTATTTGATGGGCGCGAACATCTGACCGTGTGCAGGCGCCCTGCAGCGATTGCTGTTGAAGAATTTGATGTCTTTTACACGATCATCAGACGTGGTTTTGGGTGCACTCATGGGCAATACAACCAACTCGTCAAAGACTCCTTACGGAAATTACATGGTTGGAGTTTGACGGGTCGGAGAAATTGACACAACAGTGGCCACTCCATGAGATGGTTTCTTATTCAAGGAGGAGGAAGGTCACGCTATGCTGACAAACCTACGCGTGGATGTAGCGAAACACGTTGATGTCACAGACATTTGTGACACCTAGCCCCACAGGGATGAGTCTGGACACCTAGCCCTGGTCTAGTCTGTGCCTCTGGTGGACCAACCCTTGGATACTCAGGGCAGCTATCAGAAATGTTTGGGCCCCTTACACAGCTTTAGATCTGGGTCCCCTTGAGCCTGACCACCAACATACCCCAGGGCTTGCCCACAGGCCATCCCACCAAATCCACACACCGGCCACCTCACCTGAACGCACTCAGCCCCGCCCCCCCCCCAATTTATAATAAATATGTATGTATGTATGTATATATTGTGACAGGTAGTCAGCTAAATCTGGGGGTGTTGTCACAGACAGGAGATACATTTCTGCCTTGTTTAGAAAATTCACCAATTACTATCAAGTGTCGGCTGCAGAGGTAGCCAGAAAGGTTTAAGGACGTTGGATAGCTTCAGCTGTTCAGAATGAGAAAATTAAGGCCTCTATAAGTTGTCCAGAGGATTACTACTGAATGCTGCATCCTGAGGCTTGTTGAGTTAAGGAGAGCAGTGAGCTGAGGAAGACTTCTGAAGGGGAAGTAGTTGTTGATCTTTTTAATTTTCTTATCACACAGCAAAAATACTATTGTTTTCTGCTGGAAGACCAGCAGTGTCTGCCCAGCAGTAGGCTGTGCCAGACTCCATAGATAGGTTCCTGTGTTGTGAAGGTAGACGGCCCAAGTGGCCAGGGTTTATTTTATGTTTAGTTTTGTTTATGCTGTTTGGATGCTTGCACTTGTTTCCAGCAATATGGAAGAATAAACCATAACCCTTATTTTTTTCAACCACCCACGGCTGCCTCTCTGTATAATTCAGTGTGAAGTGAACCCACTCAGGAGGTCACACACCCCCGCTACCGAGCTAACCCATATATATATATATATATATATATATATATATATATATATATATATATATATATATATATATATATATATATATATATATAGTAGGGGTGTAACGGATCGTCACCGATCCGTGATCCGAACGGGCCACCCCGTTCGAATCGGCACACCCCGCGATCCGCGGAGCGCTCCGGAGCCTAGGCCTAGGAAAGTCCCCGGCTTCGGCCTAGCTCCGGAGCGGCAGCCAGTCTGCTTGCCAGAGCCCAGCGTGACACGCCTCCCCGGGGAGGCGTGTCACGCTGTGCACTGGGCTCTAGCAAGCTGAATGGGAATGTTAGCAGTGAAGCACTGGTGTGAGAGGAGGGGGGGGAAGGGGGTAAAAAGAGCACAATAGCAATTCACAGGGGTGGATTAAAGAGGAAGCAGGTGAGGCTGTTTGGGACTTAAAGTACAATCTTGATGTTTTTACAGCAAAATATATATATATATATATATATATATATATATATATATATATATATATATATATATATTTTGCTGTAAAAACATCAAGATTGTACTTTAAGTCCCAAACAGCCTCACCTGCTTCCTCTTTAATCCACCCCTGTGAATTGCTATTGTGCTCTTTTTTCGGATCAGCAAAAAAAAAAAGGTTCCTTTTTTTTAATTGGTCCAAAAAAAAATATATTATATTATTTTATATATATATATATATATATATATATATATATATATATATATATATATATATATATATATATATATATATATATATAATATAAATATATAATTTTTTTTTTTTGGACCAATGAAAAAACGGACCCTTTTTTTTTTTTTTTGCTGATCCGAAAATGATCCGATCCGTGACTCCTGATCCGAGGATCGATCCGATCCGTGAGTTTTTTGATCCGTTGCACCCCTAATATATATATATATATATATATATATATATATATATATATATATATATATATATATATATATATATATATATATATATATATATATATATATATATATATATATATACATATACATATATACATACACATACACATACATACATACATACATACATACATACACACCAGCCCCACACCTATGTGTATGTATCAACTCCAACACATACACAATTCTGTAAACACACAAGCCTCTGGCCTCTGCCTGTACACAAACAGCCCCCTTCTTTCCCATAAAGCCCCAACTAGTAAAGGAAATCTTCCTACCTAGTCCCAACTCGTTTTCACAAAGCTGACATGTTGCTGACACAGGGGAGCAAAGTACAGGCAGCTCACAAGAGGGGTGCACATGCACATAGTAGCCAGAGGTGGCAGTAAAGAGCTTGATATCTGAGCTCAATGACACAGGGAGCAGCAGAAGCGGCAAGATTGTTTCTATAGTGCAGAACACGGCTCCCCTTCAGCCGTCCTGCCTTCTCCTGGCCCGGAGAAGGCAGGACGGGTGAAGGGGAGCCGTGTTGTATCGGCTGTTCCAACCGATAGCGGCCCTGTGCATACTACTGCTTCAGCCCCCACAAGTGCGGTCAGTTGCAAGGCTCTTGGCTTTCCCATTTACAGGTTTTCTTTTTTCTTTTGGAAGAGCTACACCTCTTACGTGATCTTTTGGCATACTGAAGATCTGTGAACTGTGATTTACTATTTGTGACTTTTCATGTTAAATACCCGTCACTTATGGTGCCCCAAATAGGTTAGCAGCCAATTCACCACATGGATAGCCCCGGGGTTTGGAAATCAGTAGGTGCCAATGCCGAGTTTGATTTATGGAGTTTATCTCCCCATCTATTCCCTTTGTGGATTCGCACCGACATCTGCAGCTCTCCTATTCTCTTCAGTCTGGACATGTATTGCTGGATTTGTTTGTTTTATTGTTTTTAATTGCTATGGTGCTGGGATGTTCTTGATACATTGTGTGCTACATAAGGACTCCATGTTCCTTTTTAATTAATAATATTCAATAAACACTCATTTTTTTACCTTCCAACCAGCCTCATTCCTGTCTAATTAACCCCTTGGCTGCCCATGATGGAAGCGTTACTCCCTTCAGGTGCAGATTTACCTTTTTGATATATATATAGTATTACACCTGTGTATGAGGTCCTCTCCCCCCTCCCCCTATACACAGGGGTGTATTCCTCCTCCATGCAGACTGTATACAGTATTACACCTGTGTATGATGATCTCCCCCTATACACAGAGGTGTATTCCTCCTCCATGTAGACTGTATACAGTATTACACCTGTGTATGTGGATCTCCCCCCTCCCCCTATACACAGAGGTGTATTCCTCCTCCGGTGTACCCCTCGCACAGACTGTACTTACCGATCTCCCTCCTCCTCCGGGTCTTCTCCGGAGTCCCATCCAGGATGTTAGTGATGGTCTCCAAGTTGAAGGAGGCGGTGCCCCTCTCTCTGCTCAGGTCTGGGTTCATCTCTCCGCTGTCACCTCTGCAACTGTCACTACCGGCCTTTGCCCTGGAAGACATGTCACAAGCTTGTCCCCGCCCCTTCTGTCACATGACCAGAGTAGGACGAACGCTGCACTGTGTGGACAGCTGAAGGCGGGGCTCCAGTCAGGTAAGCGGTGGTCTTCGAGAAGATGGCGGCCTTCTAGGGTTACATGTGCTTACCTGGAGACAGCTGAAGACTTTATGTATTGGGAGAACAGAAACACGTCAGTGTGTGCTTGGGAGTCAAAGCTTGACAGAGTTTTCTGGTGATAGCAGTGCCATGGGTGGGAAGGATAGACTGAAATTCGAGCTTACCCCAAGGGTAGGGGTAACCAGGCTGGGTGTGGGAGCTGTCCTTGTAGACTTTATTATGTGAGTTCCACAGCTATCATGTTTATCCACCATCATATATGCCCTGTCCCTTCACCATAGGTGTGCATAGCCTATTGCATTAGGGTGTGCACCCAAAGCTCAAACACATATGTGTGTGCATGTGGACGGTGTCAGTAGGGCAGAGTTTGGTGTCAGTGGCTGGTGTCAGTTTTTTTTTTTTTTTTTACTATTTTATTTTATATAATTAAAAAGAAAAAAAAAATATTTAATATATTTACAATTTTTTATTTATTTTTTTACAAATTTTTTTTTTTAGAAGCCTCGTTTGGGGGCTTTGGTGAAATATAACATGTCTTAACAAAGGGCATCTTCAACACAAGGTGATTAGGGTGTGCCCAGGCACACCTGGCACACCCTGTGCGCACACCTATGCCCTTCACACACATTGGAAGCAGGAAAGTCCATATTAAGGATGAGCTCTGGCGTGTTCGCATAGAACACGTGCAGAGCCCGCCAGGAAGTGTGCACGGCGCTGCGCTAAATAACAGCCAGGGAGACATTTCACGATCCCTGCAGCCGAGCATCGGGACAATGTCTCCCTGGCTGTGATTAGCACAGCGCCGTGCACACTTCCTGGCAGGCTCTGCACGTGTTCTATGCGAACACGCCAGAGCTCATCCCTAGTCCATATTCTTTAGGCCCCTTTCACACTGGAGCGTTTTTCAAGCGTTATTCAATCGTTTTTTGAGCGTTTTTCTAGCGTTATTGGAGCGAAGCCTCATCTGCAATCCCAATGTGCTGGTAAAGCACCGCTAAGTTTTAGGGCGTTTTTGCAGTGCCACCGTGTGAAAGGGTAAGGCGTTTTTACAGCGCTTTCATTTCAATGGAGAGGGGCGTTTTTGGAGCGTTTTTTTTTCAGCACCCAAAAGCTGCTCCAAAGATGCTGCTTGCAGGACTCCGTGTTAAAGGGTCCATTGAGATGCATGGAGAGCGTTTTATTAGTGCTATTTTTAATGCTAAAATGCTGTAAAAATGCTTCAGTGTGAAAGGGGTCTTACAGATCTTGGGACAGCAGCATCAGGTCTGGCATCATCACAAAACTCATACGTCAAAGTGGTGTTCTGTCAGAATCGGCAACGTTTTTTTTTTTTATTTTCTATTGTGAATAACATATGGGTTTATATGAGATTTGCAAACCATTGCATTGTGTTTTGTTTTTTTTTCTTTAACCACTTAAGGACCGGACCAATATGCTTCTAAATGACCCAAGGGGTTTTTCCAATTCGGCACTGCGTCGCTTTAACAGACAATTGCGCGGTCGTGCGACGTGGCTCCCAAACAAAATTGGCGTCCTTTTCCCCCCACAGATAGAGCTTTCTTTTGGTGATATTTGATCACCTCTGCGGTTTTTATTTTTTGCGCTATAAATAAAAATAGAGCGACAATTTAGAAAAAAATGCAATATTTTTTACTTTTTGCTATAATAAATATCCCCCAAAAATATATATAACATTTTTTTTCCTCAGTTTAGGCCGATACGTATTCTTCTACCTATTTTTGGTAAAAAAAAAAAATCGCAATAAGTGTTTATCGATTGGTTTGCGCAAAATTTATAGCGTTTACAAAATAGGGGATAGTTTTATTATTTTATTTTTTTTACTACTAATGGCGGCGATCAGCGATTTTTTTTTTTTTTTTTTTCGTGACTGCGACATTATGGCGGACACTTCGGACAATTTTGACACATTTTTGGGACCATTGTCATTTTCACAGCAAAAAATGCATTTAAATTGCATTGTTTACTGTGAAAATGACAGTTGCAGTTTGGGAGTTAACCACAGGGGGCGCTGTAGGAGTTAGGGTTCACCTAGTGTGTGTTTACAACTGTAGGGGGTGTGGCTGTAGGACTGACGTCATCGATCGAGTTTCCCTTATATAAGGGATGACACGATCGATGCAGCGCCATATTGAAGCACGGGGAAGCCGTGTTTACATAAGGCTCTCCCCGTTCTTCAGCTCCGGGGAGAAATCGCGAGGGGGCGGCTAGAAACGAATAACCGCGCCCTTGTCCCGGATCGCTCCTGAAGCCACGGGAACCGCCGCATGTACCGGGGGGGGGGTCCCGATCGGACACCCGACCCACGTCTAGGCAGGGACGTACAGGTACGCCAATGTGCCTGTCTGTGCCATTCTGCCAACGTATATGTACATGCGGCGGTCCGGAAGTGGTTAAGGTGTGCAATTAAGGATGAACTCCGGTGTGTTCGCATAGAACACGTGCAGAGCCCGCCAGGAAGTGTGCACAGCGCTGTGCTAATCACAGCCAGGGAGACATTGTGCCAATGCTCGGCTGCAGGGATCGTGAAATGTCTCCCTGGCTGTTATTAGCGCAGCACCGTGCACACTTCCTGGCGGGCTCTGCACGTGTTCTATGCGAACACGCCAGAGCTCATCCTTATGTGCAATGGATAACAAAAAAATTGTGACTTCATACAGTTGTCAAATGCACATTCCAAATAACTGCAAGGCAGTTATACAAAAACTGTCAATCAAAAAAGCCAGTATGCTCACGTTGTATCCACGTATCAAAATATGGTTAGATTAACTGGTGCATCAGGTGGAAAAAAGTCCCTTGGAATCCAGTATTGCATATTGGTTAAAGGGGTTGTAAAGCTTCGCGTTTTTTCACTTACTGTACAAGCCCCACCCCGTTTACTTACCTGAGCCCTCGAAAGTCCTGCGTCGTGAAAGCGCTGGCCTCTCGGCTCTTCATTGGATAGATTGATAGCAACGCAGCCATTGGCTCACGCTGCTGTCAATCAACTCAAATGACAAGGGGGCGGGGCCGAGTCCTGTAGTTGGTGGCTATGAATGCCGAGTACAGTGCTCGCAAGGTAACCCCCTTGGGAAAGCACTTCCCAGGGGGGATAGCTGATGCGGGGAGTCGAGACGGCTGCCGATGGACCCCAGAAGACGAGGATCGGAGCCACTGTGTGCAAAACGAGCTGCACAGCGGAGGTAAGTATGATCAACATGTACAAATATATAAGGGGTCCATTAAGTGAACTTGGTGTTGAGTTATTCACTTTACGGTCAACACAGAGGACAAGGGGGCACTCTTTACGTCTAGAGGAAAAGAGATTTCATCTCCAAATACGGAAAGGTTTCTTCACAGTAAGAGCTGTGAAAATGTGGAACAGACTCACTGCAGAGATGGTTCTGGCCTGCTCAGTAGATTGCTTTAAATCGGTTCTCCCACGCAAAAACTTTTTGTTTTTTAAAGGGCTATTTAAATTGCTAATGCCAGTTATTCTTTAAACTCACGTTTTTTTTTCCACGGCCGCTTTGTTGAGAAATATGGAGTTATATTCCCCGTTTTTATTATTTGCCATCTTAACTGTGGGCATAAGCCCACAAGCAGGCACTTCCTGGTTCGGTTGGATGCTGATGTCCCAGCATAATAATCTGTAGCTTGCATAAGAACTCCCGCGATATTTGATATCACGGCTGCGCAGTGAAGACAGGGAGCTATGCAGAGAAGCTCCCAGAGTACACTGCTTCAAACGGGAAGTGACGGAATGCCCGTATTATTCCCGCAACGTTACAGACCGGAAGCCTCATCAATATTACAGGTACTGTACAGATTTAGAAAATGAAAACATCGGTTTTTAGCGTTTTTGATCGAGAAAATGTAATAGAGGCAATGTTGTAATTAGGGTGGAGAACCGCTTTAAGAAAGGCCTGGATACTTTCCTAAATGTACATAATATAACTGGGTACTAACATTTATAGGTAAAGTTGATTCAGGGAATATCCGATTGCCTCTCGGGGGATCAGGAAGGATTTTTTTCCCCTGCTTTAGCAAATTGGATCATGCTCTGCTGGGTTTTTTCTCTCATCACCTTCCAGGACGGCACACGAGAGATGATGGCTCCTCCCCACAGGAAACACAATCACTTAACAATTTAAAAGTCCCCACCCTTCCCCTTGATCCTCAGTATTGATTGTGTTTCTCCCGAACACATCGTCACGTTTGTTTTGTTTGAATACCTAGAGACCGGGGAGGGTCGAAGGTACCCCTGTTGAGACAGGTCTTAGGGAGGCCGGGGAGGGCTGAACTAACCTGTAGGCCTTCGGGTCTAACTCACAGGTCGCCCCAGGCGTGCACCAGCGCTCTGAGCTGCGGGGAGGCTTGCCATCGCTAGGGTGCAGAAGAAACGCCGCCATTTGAAGAGCTCTCTCTTCCCGGGTACTGCTTCCTACTCTTGGAAACATGGCGCTCCAAGCCTCTCTGAGTGAAGGTGGGCTTTTGCCTCACAGCGCAACCCGGAAGGGACGCCGGAGAGAAGCATGGCGGTGGAAGGGTCGGCTTGCGGATAGCCCTTACAAGAGGTACCGACAGCTGGGGACCCAGCCAAACCTCCTCATGGACAGGAGGAGATGAAGGCAAATGTGACTGCAGGCAGATCCAGGTCGGGGCGCAGTGAGTACATTCCCCCTTGGAAAGGGAGGAGGAAAGGGAGTGAGAGTCCTGGTCTTCAGGGTCTGAGTCTCTGGGGCCAGCCAGCCAGCACAGGACTGGTTTTTACTTCTCACCCTTTCACCTCCCCAGTACAAACCTGCAGTCCTGGGGGAGGACAAAGTAATATTATGCATATATGTATATCTCTTGTCTTGCAAAAACCCCCCCAGCGGATCCCAGGAGACCCCAAATAAACAGTCTCCTACCGCTACAGGGCATAGCTCCTCATAACTTAGCAGAGAAAGGAAAAACTTTCCATGAAGCCGCCAGGCAGTCCGTAACTTAAGGTCTGACATAGAGGAGCTTATCCCTAGAGAAGACATATCCTCCCAAGAAGGCCTCGTCCGAACGGAACCTAGTGCCCTTCCCCCGCCCTCACAGTCATTCCCTCTAGTCCAGGTAGAGGAAGCTTAAGGAGGACAGGGAGGATATGGTAAGCCAAGCTAAACAGGAGCCATTCACCCTAGAGGGTCTGGTTGGACTCCTGCAGGCAAATACAGGCCTCTGAGGAGATTATAAAATCCCTAGAATAATCTCATAAAAGGGGGCTGAGCAAGGCTCAATCCAGTTAGGGCCAGCCTGCCATGAATCTGACAGGCAGATCACAAGGGTGCAGTTAGGTTTTTTAGCCAAAAAACTGACCGCCTAAACTCTTAGGATAGGCCCAACAGGGGGCATACTAGTGGGTTTATTACCCTTGTGGGGGTTGTTTATTGGTTACAACATCTCCCAAGTTCCAACCGATCACTTCCTCCTTACACTGCTGGTATATCTGTCAGTGTGTTAGAGTTAATCTATACCTCTTGTGGCTCAGGCAACAAACCATTTAGGTGGTGTGAGAAGCATAAAATGCTAGCCTGCAACCCTTAATTGGGAGTTTCTCTGGTACAAACCCCTGTGTTAAAGCTATGAAAATCAGCCATACAGGTCTCTGATTGCCTCCAGCCTGAGACTATGGTCACCTCTTCATGAGAAACCTAATTGATTTCTGAGTCTGTGCTCGTTAAGACCTTAAAGGCTTGGACTCGCTCCCACCTGTGGTGGACCAGCTACACCTACTCAGACCTTTGCAATAGCAGAATAGCAGCTACCACTATTGTGGTATAGTCACACACCTCGGATTTCCAGTATTTGGAACTACCATGTTCCTTCACTGGGATGAAGGATCAATATCTGAAACTCAGGTTATGCTAGGATAGAGCGTTGGTCTGTCCGCACATCAGAAATGCACAACATGGGTTTATCTTGGGTCATTTCTGAGATATATATGTGTATGTGTGTGTGTATATATATATATATATATATATATATATATATATATATATATATAATTTGTGTGTATATATGTAGACTGATGATCAAGGGATATCCTATGACTCACCAGAAATGCCTAAAATTGATTAGATAACGGTACTCTGTTCCTTATCAAACGCATAACACTGAATGGTGGTGACGCCTCTATGGTATATTCGCACACTATTGTTATTCAGAAACATACCACATTGAGTTACTGTCGGTGTAATTTCTGTCGGATACATGCATGTATATTATTGCTTATCAGAGAAGCATGACATTGATTTGTCAGTGACACCTCTATTATATAAACCGCACACTATGGTTATTCAGAAACATACCACACTGAGTTACTGTTGGTAAAAATTTCTGGAGGTTACATGTTGGTACACTATTACTTATCAGAAACGCATGACGCTGAGTTACTGATAGCGACACTTCTGCTGGTTATATGACTATACAATTTTGCTGATCAGAAACGCATAGCATTGTATTATTGTTAAGGATATTTATAAATTCAGATATGCACTGCTTTAAGTGTCCTTTTTTTGCTAGTGACATTTCTGTTGATTAGATGACCCGACAAGGTTGCATTAAGTAACACATTGGGTTGCCGACAACATGCTGTTGGTCATATAAACTTTCCAAGTTTTTTTCTAATCAAAATAATGCACAACTGGTATTGTGGGTTCATGACGGTATACTGTTACTATCCAGAAACGCACAGCATTGAGTTTTCTTGCTAGTGACGTTTCTATCAGGTATATGACTGTGGGTGTTGGAATACACAATTTTACTGTCTGTAACATTTCGGTCCCTTGTCCTATACCCTATTGTTTATCTGAAGTATGCTAATATCACTCTCTGCTAGTTATGACTGCAGGGAGTATAACACCAGCAATACACGGTTGAGGCCGCATATGTCCTTTTGGTCATACTGGCCATGCGACTGCTTTTTTCTATGATCATCAGAGATATACTATAGGTGCTAGCATTATTTGCTGTTGATTGGAAGACCGTACTGCGGTCAGTCAGGAATAGACAACACTATAGTGGTTCTTGTCCTCCTGTCCTGAATCTATTACCTTGGGTCGCTGCACATAAATAAAACACAGCAGTAGAAGGTGTCTGTGTCCTCTGCGTTCTTTATTACTCAGAAAAAACACCATATTGGCTAGTGGCCTCTCTGTTGAATGTAGGACCTATAAACCTATTAAGCATCAGAAGCTCACACTTGGAGCTTCTGTCCTTTCTCTGGGCTTAGGTTATATGGTATCTTACTACATATGAGAAATACACACCTAAGGTTGGTTGTGTCTTCTCTATCCTACAGGTGTCTGTATATCAGAAAACACAGCAGTGGAAGCTGGGGGTGTCTATCTGTCTTTCCATATTAAGTCTGAGCTTGCTGTCCTTCGGAAATACAAGATCTAGGACCTGTATATCTGGGACATTTTGGTCACTTTATTTCAGACCTTATTTTCCATTCACATGGAAGGAACAGGATTTCTGATTGCGGGCCTTTACTTCTAGGCATGCCAGAGACATTCCCTAGACCTGAACCCAGTAGGGTTATAGGACACTGGAAGGAGGTCATAAAATCACCTAGCAGGTTCTTTTTAGTAGGAAAGGGGTTACGCTGTTAGGGGCTGTTTGCCTAAAAAATTCAGCAGCAGGATTTTTTCTGACTGGTTCTCCCGATCCGATCCGAGCTTTATAGCTCAGTGTATGTCCTTCATGTCACCCCCTCGGACGAACTGGATATGAATAACCAATATTCATCTTTTACTCCTACTATGGCATTGGTCCCTTGTGGTAGGGATCTGCTTAACTTAACACTCCTTGGTGCGTGGAGTGGATCATGACCTCAAACACTGTTTTTTTACAGAATACTGTATTCTGTTGGCGTGTGGCACTCATGGGTTTACCCTGAGATTATAGGGTAAAATGTATCTGCATATTATACGCGGGGGGCGGTGAAAAGTTTTCTTTCCCCGACACCTTTGTTCTTTTCTGTTATATACCAATGAATGCAGTGGTTACTCGCAATTTTGTAACAGGCTTCTTTTCTGCGTAGTTTAATGATCGACTCGCAGGGTTATAAGGAGCCTAGGGTATATAGAACAATCTCACATCTGACATGTCGGTATTCAGATGGGAAGGAACTCAGAAATGGGGAATGACCAGGATGGGACCTACTTGTCAACCGGCTTGCAGAGCAGCTGTTTTGTCCGGTCTAGCAGTGTACGTTGGAGACAGGAGTTTGTCCACGCGTATTGGCGGACGCACGAACGAGCCACGCCAAGGCATCCTGTGGTCCTGACACTGACCAATAAGTGTCCTCGCTATAAAGTCACATGCATTCCAATGAATGGAGGTGGACAGGTGGACTGAAGGGAGTGCAGGAGCACACCAAACGCCCTGCTTGGTCACATACCTGTCCAGTCATTTGAGTGAAGGGAATAGACTTCCCTTAATCTAGTATCCTTGAGTGGGTTTATTTCCTTGTTTCACCAGGACTATGGCAAACAAAAAAGGGGGACCCACAAGGATTGTACGTCGGGAGACCCTGTTTCTTTCTTTCTAAACCATTCTCCTGTACAGACTAGTGGCTTAAAACCACATGTTGTTTTTTTCTGGGTTGATCAAAGTAGGTCTTTGTTTCACAGAACAAATCTCTGACTAAACTTTGGATGGTCTTATGCAGCTTTGCAGACACTATCAACCACGATGGCTAGAATATTGGCGCAGCCAACCTTTCTATCCTAAAGAATACTCAAGCTCTCAGAATTTTTTTCTTTAAGAGCACGTGCCACCTAGACTCTGCATCCAAAGAGGAGACAGGAGCATAGGTGGAGCAGACCTGCAGGTCATTTTCATGATCCAGCTAGGATACCCTCATCACACACTAGGAAGTGGAAGTGGTGAAATAAAATTAGATTCTGACATCTAGCAAAAGACCTTGCAGGCAAGGGTCCCACCCTAAAGTAGGCCTGTTGGTTACTCGTCTATCCTCTCGTGTGCCGTCCTGGAAGGTGATGGGAGAAAACGGACGTTACTTACCGGTAACGGTGTTTCTATGAACCTTCCAGGACGGCAGGCCTACTTCCCGCCCTATGTGGAGGGAAAAGATAAGCTAAACGCTAGGTGGTAAGTACCTATACGGAACAATGTCCCTTGTGAACCAGTTCAGGACTACTCTAATTCATACTGAGGATCAAGGGGAAGGGTGGGGACTTTTAAATTGTTAAGTGATTGTGTTTCCTGTGGGGAGGAGCCATCATCTCTCGTGTGCCGTCCTGGAAGGTTCATAGAAACACCGTTACCGGTAAGTAACGTCCGTTTTTTTTCTCCTTCCTCTGGATCAACTATGGGTTTATGTGATTGTACGATATTATAATTATTTGATTTTTTATGGTTGAACTTGATGGTCTTTTTTCAACCTGACTAACTATGTAACTATGTTTTGTTTTAATTTTTTTTTTTTTTAAACTAACCTATAGTACCCCTTTAAGGACCGGAGTTCATAAAATATCACAATGTAAAAATTAGAAATATGTAAAAGGCATGTGTTTCTATGTGCGCCTGGATCTGTACGCACCCAAGAAGACCTTTTTATGCTGTAATTATGCAAGAAGGGAAGTGGAGTAGAATGAGAAAAGGGGGAGTAGGGAAGAGGGAGAGAGGAGAGGAAAAAAAAGGGGGGGTTGAAGGGGGTCACCACTGGGGGAGCAATTGAAAACAAAAGAGACGGAAACGATGCAGCTATGAGTATGAGGCCAAAGTGAAGCAGTTCATGCATATTGAGGGCACTCATCAGAGAAATGAAAGAGGTCCCATGAGAACCACCTGGTCTTATGTTCCTCAATCTTGTCCTGAAGGACAGAGGTCATGTCCTCCATTTGTTTGAGATCATTCACTCTTGCGATCCAGTGGGCCACTGTCAGAGCAGTTATGGCACTCTGTTTTTATGTAGATTTTACACAGCGTCCCAACTTTTTTGGAATTGGGGTTGTGTGTGTATATATAAGGGTTTTACCTGCTGAAGGATTGGTATTTCTATCCATCCAGTCTTGAGATTTACACAGCTTTGCCAGGACAGCAGACCATATTATTTATTTTTTTGTTGCAGTTCAGTAACACTGAGGCCCCGTACACACAACCGAACATGTCCGCTGAAACTGGTTCGACGGACCAGTTTCAGCAGACATGTTCGGTCGTGTGTACGGCCGACCGGACAATTGTCTGCCCGACCGGACAATTGTCCGGTGGATCGGACAGTTTCCAGCGGACAAATGTTTCTTAGCATGCTAAGAAACATGTCCTCTGGAAGCCTGTCCGTCGGACATGTTCGGTCGTCTGTACAGACTCACCGGACATGTCCGATCGGCCGAAAGCCCTCGCATGCATCGAAGCGATTCGACGCATGCGTGGAAGCATTGACCTTCCAGGGCCGCGCACGTCGCTGCGTCATCGTCGCGGCAACGTCACTGCGTATCGTGTCTGCGCGGATTTCTGTCTGATGGTGTGTACAACCATCAGACAGAAATCCGGCAGCGGACAGATCCGCTGGTGTGTAAGAGGCCTTAGAGTTGGTTCACACAGCAGAGGCACGACTTCGGGGGCGACTCTGCAAGTCGTCCTGAGAAAGACTTCAGAGGCAATTTGCAAAACGACTTCTGTATAGAAGTCCATGCAGGTCGCCCCGAGCCGCCCCCAAAGTCGTACAGGAACCTTTTTCTAAGTCGGAGCGACTTGCGTCGCTCCCATTAGAACGGTTCCATTGCATTAAATGGGACGCGACGCGGCGCGTCAGGCGGCTGAGCCGCCTGTCGTGTCGCCCCAGTGTGAACCGGGTCTAACAGGACTTTTGCCACCCCCAGCCTGTTATTTGACATTGAAGGAGAATGAGCAGGTTGATTAACATATCTTTCTGTTACTCTGCTCTACCCTACTATCAGCAGCTTTCTTGCACAACTGATTGGCTCCTGATGCTGCTTCTCGCTCCCCTAATCTGAGCTCTGCTGTACAGGGACAGAGGCAAATTCAGGTGGCAACATTGTTTGTATTAGAAAGAAACATTAAAGTGATACTAAAGTAAATTTTATTTATTTTTTAATTAAAAAAAAGGTTATACTTACCTGCCATGTGCAACGATCTTGCACAGAAAGCTCTCTTTCCTCCTTTTCTGGAAGTCCCTGCTGGCACTGTCCACTGGTGCCTCCTGTAGCAAGACAGGCCTAAGGACCTATGCGTGTGCACTCCCGAGCCAATCTCTTCTTCCTCCACGCAGGAGTTTGACTGATGGCAGCTTACGGCTCTACAACATACCTCCCAACTGTCCCTGATATCGAGGTACTATCCCTGATTTGGAGCAATGTCCCTCATTCCTCATTTGTCCCTCATTTTGTTCTGATCCATATATAGATGTATATGAAATGCACTTTTTATCAATCAAAAAGTGTTTCCCAGCTCTAAACCTTTCATCCGATTTCAAAGTCGCTGCATTTGTAAATTCCAAAAGCCAATATAAAGAATAGTAGTGGTAAAAAAAAAAAGCACCAATCGTGTTTTTTGTACAAGAAAGGGGTGTGTCCTATGCCTGTATACTTTGGCTGATAGGTGTCCCTCATTCCCATCTCAAAAAGTTGGAGGTTATGCCACAGTGTCTCCTGTAAAAGCAGGAATTGAGGGTCAAAGTTTATACCATTCTTCGTAACATGTTTCATATAAATCTTAAAAGGGACCCCTTTGAAGCCCTCCTCGGGAAACCTATTGTGGAGTTATTACGCCCAGAGCGGCAATTGGCTCAGCATCTCTTTACTGCAACTAGATTGACCATTGCGAAAGCTTGGAAATCCCCTGCGCTCAGTTTTGAAGCGGTAAAGAATCGTATATGAATGAAGTCATGGTGAATGAAAAACTGACTGCTATCATTTCAGATACGCATGACAAATTTCTCAGAGTCTGGCGGCCATGGCTTGCATACTCTCAACTCTCCCGATTTGATGACACGCTCCTTATGATTTGATGCACACCTGTGCGCACGCCCCGTGGACTCCTCTCTTCCCTTTCTCTTTCCCCCCCTTTTTTTCCCCCCTCTCCTTTATACTGGACTTTACTTTCCTTTTCATTGTTTCTATCTTCTTCTTTTACTTTAATCTAGGCATTCTTTCCATAATTTTATCTGGCCTTCAGGTTTTGGCTGGGCTGAGATGGTTGTAATTGTAATCTCATAGTTATTGCGCTTTATTATTCTTTATAAGGAATTTTGTCTGAAGGAGACTCCTTCAGTCGCACAGCTTTGCTGACATGACTAGGTGACTATGCTGTGGCTTTTTGACCATGGTCGCCCTATCCACCCAGAGACTTTTGGATGGGTAAATCTTGGTTCTTTGTTTTTCCTTTTCATTTTATGGGACATTCGGTTTGTTACCTGGGTGTGTGATACGGGTCTCTTTGTGCCATTTTGTATTATCATTTTTCTATCACCTTGTTTGCCTACTGTACGATGTAACCATCTAAAGAAATTGTTGTTATATGTTGGATTTTATGCCAATAAAACTTTTTGTAAAAGGAAGCAGGAATTGAGGTAAGTGGAGCTGGAGACATCTCAGGAATGGTGACAGAAGTCAGATAAGAGTTTAGAGATGCTGTCTTCCTCTGTTGTGACTTTCCCCACTGTCTGACATTTCTTATGTAGCCATGCTGCATGGCCACCCAATGATGTCACCCGGAGAGCCCGTTCCCTGGTGACGTCAAATGATTTTTTTTTAAACAATTTTGAAGTGGTAGTGTTACATTCAGCTGTCAGCAACTCATCCGTTGCTAAGGCGGCTGGCTTCCCGATCTGCTCCTTAGCCCAGTTAAGGGGAAGGAGCAGGGAGCCGAGCAGTGACATCAACAGCCGCGGCTGTGGCTCCCGGAAGTAGGGACATGGTACCCCCCGATAGGTATTAAATGTGGCACTGGAGGGGGGCAGGAGACAAATAAGTGGAAATTCCACTCTTGGGTGGAACTCCGCTTTAAGGGCCCTTTCACATGTGCGGACCGTATATCCGCATTTTCATCCATCCGTTGCGGACATTGGTCCCTATGTGATTGCGGGTGTCAGCGGATGACCATCCGCTGTCACCCGTAATCACCCGCCTCCGCAAAGCTCAGTTTTTTCGGACGGAAGAAACTCCTATTTTTCTTCCGTCTGGCGGATCGGATCGGATGAACACGGGTACACGGTCCGTGTTCATCCGTTTCCCCCCCCCCCCCCGCATAGGGTAGAGCGTGTGCGGGGACCGCCCTGTCAGCCGACGGCTCAGCAGGGATTTTACGGAGGATCCCCGCTGAGCTTTACAGACACACGGAGGCGGATCATTACTGATCCACCCCGTGTGAAAGGGCCCTAAAGCAGAATTAAACTCTCCTATCCTTTTTCAGCCAAGAAATCTGCTTCTCTGATTTGCAACTGGCCATGGTGCTGCACATGTTTCTCAGTTATGACTCCAGTCATTTGATGGTTTGACAGATCGGCTGAGGACACAGGCAAATGTGACAGTTCGCAATCCCAGCCTTCCAGGAATGTAACTGTTTTTTTAAACTGTTAAATCAATTGGTTTCGTTTCGCTTCATGATTTACTGCTGTTTAGGGACTTTGGGCTTCAGCAAAATGGCAGCCTCCAGCAAGAAGAAACGGGAGCAATACTGGAGGCAATTTACAGAACACGCAAATTGTGGTAGCATAATTATTAATGCATGTTGCTTGCTAAAGAACATTAATGTTTTTAAGTTGTTATTGGTAAAGTTCCACTTAGAGTACCTATGATGAAAATAAGAAAGGTTTGGCTCATTGCTTGTAAATTATTACAATCAATTGTTTTGTTTCAGGCCTGAGTAATAAAATACATTGATAAACTATGCTTCATCGTCAGGCTCAGAGATAGTCTGTCATCATACGCCACAAAGAAGTTTCGTTAACTTTTAATCTCCTTCTTGTATAGGTAAAGGGGAACAGGATGTTACCAGCTCCTGCAGAGTATCAGTACCTATGGGAAATAGTCTCAGGAAAAGTGCCTTCTGGATCCACCGTGAGGACATATGGAAGGTAAAATATAAATGGGGTCCACCCAAAAAAAAAAAAAATCTCTCTGTTGAGAAATGAATTTAGCTTGATGGAGAGAGTGATGTTATGTGACATTTCCAGATTCATCTGGGATGGGGTAGGCAGGAGTGTCAGGACGCCCACTAACACACAACTCCTTTCTCTATCTGCAAAGTAGAGCGTGTCCTGACACTCCTGCCTGCCCCCTCCCCCTCAAGAGGCTTTCTCCACAACAGGGGGAAAGCCTTGCATTACTTTGTGTAGTTACAGACAGAAGAACAGGAAGTGAGGGTTTCTCAGAAGAAATAAGGACATTTAAAAGCAAAATTGAAGGATGAGGTAAGTGAAGGAGGACTGCACTAAGGTAAAGGAAGCTATTTAGGGAAACTTTTTTTTTACCTTTACAACCCCTTTAAGCCTAAAGTATAGTTATTGCAGTTACATTGGTCCAACTTGGACCAATTTTAAGTATGCAAATCTTATACCTGTGGAATCGCTGTGAAAAATGACAATCACTGAAGTAGTCACTGCTACTACATTAGTCGCTAATCTCTTCCAAGTCATGTATCTAGTGACTTTCCTTCTTAACCACTTAACCCCCGGACTATATTGCTGCCCAAAGACCAGAGCACTTTTTGCGATTCGGGACTGCGCCGCTTTAACTGACAATTGCGCGGTCGTGCGACGTGGCTCCCAAACAAAATTGGCGTCCTTTTTTTCCCACAAATAGAGCTTTCTTTTGGTGGTATTTGATCACCTCTGCGGTTTTTATTTTTTGCGCTATAAACAAAAATAGAGCGACAATTTTGAAAAAAATGAATATTTTTTACTTTTTGCTGTAATAAATGTCCCCCAAAAATATATAAAAAAACTTATTTTTTCCTCAGTTTAGGCCGATACGTATTCTTCTACATATTTTTCGTAAAAAAAAATCGCAATAAGCGTTTATTGATTGGTTTGTGCAAAAGTTATAGCATTTACAAAATAGGGGGTATTTTTATGGCATTTTTATGAATATATTTTTTTTACTAGTAATGGCGGCGATCAGCGATTTTTTTTTTTTTTTTTTTTTTTTTTTTTTTTTTTTCGGTACTGCGACATTATGGCGGACACTTCGGACACTTTTGACACATTTTTGGGACCATTGGCATTTTTATAGCGATCAGTGCTATAAAAATGCATTGGATTACTATAAAAATGCCACTGGCAGTGAAGGGGTTAACACTAGGGGGTGGGGAAGGGGTTAAGTATGTCCCTGTGTGTTATCTTACTGTGGGGGGGGGTGGCCTCACTAGGGGAAACACTGATCCTCTGTTCATACATTGTATGAACAGAAGATCAGCATTTCCCCCGCTGACAGGACTGAGCTGTGTGTTTACACACACAGCTCCCGGTCCCCGCTCTGTAACGAGCAATCGCGGGTGCCCGGCGGCGATCGAGCGCGCCGGGCACACGCACGGGAGTCGGGGGCGCGCGCGCGCCCCTAGTGGCCGCTCGAAAAGCAGACGTATAGCTACGGGCTCTCGCCCAGGAGAGCCGACCCGCCGCCGTGGCTGGTCGGCTAGTAGTTAAAGGATCACTAAAGGATTTTTTTTTTTTTTTTTAGCTAAATAGCTTCCTTTACCTTACTGCAGTACTGGTTTCATGTCCTCATTGTTCGTTTTTGCTTTGAAGTTGCTGTAATTCTGCTCTGATCTCCACACTTCCTGGTTGTCTGGCTCCTTATAACCATCATACTGGGAGCTTTTCACTGTAGGTCTAAGCTGTCATTACTGTGTGTCTAAAACTTAACAGAACCAATCAGATTAATTTTAAAACAAAACACTGCCCTGGATTTGTTTGTTCTGTGTGTCTCTCTAGTTCACAGGAACATGAAACCAGTTTAAAAGTGAAACTAACCTGCAGGCACATTATATGATTGATTTTTATCTATTTGTAATCATTTTTAAAATGAATCAGTTAACCTTTATGTCTCTATACCCTGTAAACAGTCATTTCAGCAAAAACATTTTTTTCCTTTAGTGACCATTTAAGGACTGAGCCTCTTTTTGACACTTGTTGTTTTACAAGTTAAAATCTGTTAGTTTTTTGCTAGAAAATTACTTAGACCCCAAACATGTTTTTTATATATATATATATATATATATATATATATATATATATATATATATATATATATATATATATATATATATATATATATATATATATATATATATATATATATATATATATATATATATATACAGGTGTATATATATATTTATTAAAAAAAATTCTAGCACCCTAGAGAATAAAATGGCGGTCGTTGCAATACTTTCTGTCACACCGTATTTGCTCAGCGGTATTACCAGTGCACTTTTTTGGGAAATGTTTTGGAATTAAATAACAATACAACAGTAAAGTAAGTCCATTTTTTTTTTTATATTGTGAAAGATGATGTTATGCCGAGTAATATGATACCCAACATGTCACGCTTCAAAATTGTGCCCGCTCATGGAATGGCGACAAACTTTTACCCTTGAAAATCTCCATAGTCGATGTTTAAACATTTCTACAGGTTACCAGTTTTGAGTTACAGAGGAGGTCTAGGGCTAGACTTATTGCTCTCACTCTAATGATTGCGACGATACCCCACGTGTGGTTTGAACATCTTATCGCATATACGTTCGCTTCTGTGTGCGAGCTCGTCAGGAAGGGGGCCCTTTAAAAAAAAAAAAAAATATATATATATATTCAGTCTTTTAAAAAAATAAATAAATTGTGTCGCTTTTATTCCTATTACCAGGAATGTAAACATGCCTTGTAATAGGAGAAAAAAAAGCATGACAGGACCTCTTAATTATGACACAAAATGCAATAAAAATAAAATAAAATGAAAAAGTCACTTGAAAAAAATATATATAGTTTTCTCCTTTTAAGAGCTATGGGCGGAAGTGACGTTTGACATCGCTTCTGGCCTCCCATGCTATGGAGCCAAGCAGGGCCATCTTCCCCCTCGGTTGGCAGCCAGGCATCCACGGGAAAGGACACAATAGTCTCCGCCGCTACCGGCGGGGACGATTGGAGGGCACGGTCACCTCTCCCACCATGATAAACGTGATATTGTGGTGAATCCACCGCGGAGACCACTTTTACCTCAAAGAGAAATTCTCAGAGTTCCCAAAAATACCAGGGTTATGGCAGCTAGCTGGTGCCATAACCCCGCTATTGATCGTCAAAGTACCGGCGTAGGATATGTCGTTTTGTGTGAAGTGTTTGAATACAGGTTGCAGAGATCCTGACATCACCACCCTGCCTCTCCATCTTGTCCAACCAGAGAATACCCTATATTCATTTAAAAAAAAATACAAGGTGTTTTGTGAATGTCGGTGGTGTTTAGCAAGCAACTTTTCTTCTGCATAGTGAACACAGTGGGTTATTCACTATCCACCATGCCTATTCACACTCCGCCAGGACTCTGAAGATTGTGGCCACTACTACAGTGGTTGTCATTCCCCTTAGTAATATATGCATATCCTTTTATTTGGCCAGGTTGGACCAATGTAACTGTATGCAATTGGGACCATACCTGGAGTTCAGCTTTAAGTCATTGAGGGGAATCTACTAAAACTGCAGCATCCAGAATCTGGAGCAACTGTGCGTGGCAACCAATTGGCTTCTAGGTTTCATTTTCAAAGCTTAACTGAACAAGCTGAAGATAGAAGCTGATTGGTTGCCACAGAAGCACTAGATTCTGTCTGTCCCAGTTTTCATAAATTTCCCCATTTTTGTATTGATTACTTTTAAGAATAGTAGCCCCTGTAGCAGGACTTTCAACTGTTAGTACATCTTAATTGGTTTTACAGACATTTTTTTTTTTGCTCTGATAACTGAAGGTAATGCAATAACCTAGTACTTGTATCTCTTCTGTGTGCAGGCTTAGCAGCTATGATTTCACTCAATCAGAGGCAGTACTCACAGCCCAGCACTCGGCAGCTCAGCACAAGCTTCATGTGAACACCAAGTTTGTGGAACCATTTTCTCCCCGTCTCGGATCATATTACATGGCACTGGGAGAGCTAGAATCTGGGGATGGTAAGTCTACAGGATTTAGGCACCATGCACACAGGACAAACTATACCATATGCTCGTTCAATGTACCTCTGTGCAGGCAATCCCACTGATGTCTATTGGGACACAGCTTCACGGACATAGCGGTCTCAATCAGACATGTGTCTCAATCTGGCATTCATATATGTGTGGGTGGGTGTCCTCAGACAGTGAGAGTTTGAGGACACGCACCCACACAGATGTCATATTGGGACACAAGGACTGTGTCCATGCTGCCACCGTTTACCAATAGACATCAGTGGGACAGATTGCACCTGTGCATCCCAGTGTGAGTAAACACGGCCCTGCACTGACCTACCATATAGTACACTGTGAACAAGGCCTTCAATACAAATTCATTCAATATTGTTTGTTTTTTACATTCTAGGTGTACTACAGGGTTTGTACACCTAAGGCCCCGTTAACCCTGTTGCACTGTGGTAATACACATTACATGTGTTTGTGTTATGTAAAGCTATTCATTGTGCATGGCACTCTGACACACATTCTTAATGCACTTTCATCTCCCTGTGCTGCCGAAAAATGATTCGTACCACTTTTTTGGCTTGGTTAGGCAGCCTATTCAAACACAGGGGCTGCTTTAACGCAACACGTAAAGGTGCATGGGCAAACACATGGTAACAGTGTAGTCCCAGCCTAATAGCTGTTAACATTCTCTATGTCCGCAGCATGGAGACCTTGTTTTACTCTATGCCAGGCAATAGGTCAAGAAAATGTCTAAGTAGATTTGGCATATATTTCTGGAGAATGCAGCAAGAAGCTAGTATAGCTGCAGCTCTACTGCTACTTGATGAGGAACGTTGCTACTTGGGATTACCTACAAGAGGAAGGAGGTCCTGATTCCTCTACAGTCTACAGGCAGTGATCAAGGCGGTGTGCCGAAACGCTTCTGCTTTTGTATTAAAAAAAATAAATAAACTTTTATTGCCACATGTTAAATGTATTTATTACATTTGATATGGACGTATGCCGGCCCTTCTCTCCTACTATTTTTTTTTTTTTTAAGTGTTTTTCGGACAATACAGCAGCCAGAGAACCCTATCTTGGACTTAATTTTACATCCAGGAGGCTCCCTTTGTGAGAGCACTGCAATCCCTTGTCTACATCCTGATTCCTCTACAGTGCCTTGACAAAAGTATTCATACCACTTGAACTTTTCAGCATTTTGATATGTTACAACCAAAAACTTAAATGTATTTTATTAAGGAAGGAATCAAATTTTTTACCAATAAATATCTGAAAAGTGTGGCATGCATTTGTATTCAGCCCCCTGAGTCAATACTTTATAGAACCAACTTTCACTGAAATTACAGCTGCATGTGTTTTTGGGGATGTTTCTACCAACTTTGCACATCTAGAGAGTGACTTTTTTGCCCATTCATCTTTACAAAATATCTCAAGCTATGTCAGATTGCTGTTTACAGATGCTCTCTGTCCAATCTTCAAGTCTTGCCACAGATTCTCAACTGTGGCGGCAGCATCGATCGTGTCATCCCTTATATAGGGGGACACAATCGATGATGTCACACCTACAGCCACACCCCCCTACAGTTGTAAACACACTTCAGGTCACACATAACCCCATCAGCGCCCCCTGTGGTTAACTCCCAAACTGCAATTGTCATTTTCACAATAAACAATGCATTTCAAATGCATTTTTTGTTGTGAAAATGACAATGGTCCCAAAAATGTGTCAAAATTGTCCGAAGTGTCCGCCATAATGTCGCAGTCACAAAAAAATCGCGGATCGCCGCCATTAGTAGTAAAATAATTAATAAAAATGCAATAAAACTATCCCCTATTTTGTAAACGCTACAAATTTTGCGCAAACCAACCGATAAACGCTTTATTGTGTTTTTTTACCAAAAATAGGTAGAAGAATACGTATCGGCCTAAACTGAGGAAAAAAATTTTTTTTATATATTTTTGGGGGATATTTATTATAGTAAAAAATATTGCATTTTTTTTCAAAATTGTCGCTCTATTTTTGTTTATAGCACAAAAAATAAAAACCGCAGAGGTGATCAAATGGCACCAAAAGAAAGCTCTATTTGTGGGAAAAAAAGAACGCCAATTTTGTTTGGGAGCTACGTTGCACGACCGCGCAATTGTCCATCTTCCCATCAACTCTGACCAGCTTCCATGTCCCTGCTGAAGAAAAGCATCCCCTAAACATGAATGGTGTGTTCAGAGTGATGTGCAGTGTTCGTTTTCTGCCACACATAGCATCTTGCTTTTAGGCCAAAAGTCCAATTTTTGGACTCATCTGACCAGAGCACCTTCTTCCACATGTTTGCTCTGTCCCCCACATAGCTTCTCGCAAACTGCAAACGGGACTTTTTATGGCTTTCTTTCAACAATGGCATTCTTGCCACTCTTCTATAAAGGCCAGATTTGTGCAGTGCACCACTATTAGTTATCCTGTGAACAGATTCTCCCACCTGAGCTGTGGATCTCTGCAGCTCCTCCAGAGTTACCATGGACCTCTTGGCGGCTTCTCTGATTAATGCTCTCCTTGCCCGGCCTTTCAGTTTCGGTGGACGGTCATGTCCAGGTAGGTTTGCAGTTGTGCCGTACTCTTTCCATTTTCGGATGATGGATTTACACTGGAGTATCTGTACATAGGACGACAATAAGCCGTATGCTCCATAGAGTTGGGCTTTATGGCATAGTGGCCAGAATAAAGCCATTACTTTAAGCAGAAAACAAAATGGCACGTTTTTTGTTTACGAAAAGGCATGTGGGAGATTCCCAGAATGTATGGAGGAAGGTGCTCTAAAACTAAAATGTTACTTTTTGGACATCGAAGAAATGCTGTGGGGATGTTTTTCAGCAGTCAGAACTGGGAAACTGATCAGAGTTGAGGGAAAGATGGATGGTGTTAAATACAGGGATATTTTTGAGCAAAACCTGTACCAGTTTGTGTGTGATTTGAGGCTAGGACAGAGGTTCACCTTCCAGCAGGTCAATGACCCCAAACACACTGCTAAAGCAACACTTGAGTGGTTTAAGGAGAAACATGTAAATGTGTTAAAAATGGCCTAGTCAAAGCCCAGACCTCAATCTAATAGAAAATCTGTGGTCATACTTAAAGATTGCTGTTCACAAGAGCAAACCATCCAACTTGAAGGAGCTGGGGCAGTTTTGCAAGGAGGAATAGGCAAAAATCCCAGTGGTAAGATGTGGCAAGCTCATAGAGACTTGTCCTATACGACTTGGAGCTGTGATTGCCGCAAAAGGTGACTCTACAAAGTATTGACTTTAGGGGGTTGAATAGTTATGCACATTGACTTTTTCTGTTATTTTGTTCTATTTGTTGTTTGAAGATGTTTTTTTTTATTGTGAAGCAAAGTTGTGGGCGTGTTCTGTAAATTAAATTATGCAAATCCTCAAACAATACATGTTAATTCCAGGTTGTGAGGCAACAAAACACAATGCCAAGGGGGTGAATGTAAAAATTGGCAGAATAGTGAGTCACTATAATATGCAAGGTGTGGTTTGCAGATCAGTGGAGTTAGAACAATAAAATATGGATGCTGCTAGGATATTATATGTTACTTCACTTTGCCCCTTCCTCTCTACATTCTCTAAGACTCCACTGGGCCAGTTTACTAAAAATCGTTTCCAGCCAAAACTTTTTTTAGTTTTTGGTAGAATAAGTGAAAGACAGATGTCAAGTGTTTAATGCTGTCTGTGTCTCCACTGGGGAGATTTTCCCTCTGATCTTTATACACAAGTACAAGGCCAATCCTAGGTGGGTGGGCGGGGTGCAGTGCACCCAGTGCCACAGAGGTGGGGGTGCTGAAGTGCCAGAGTGCTTCCCTCCCTCCTCCTCACCTTGTCCATGTCCAGAGGCTGCTTTCTCTGCTGGCAACTGACAGGAGAGGATCATAGGAGGAGAGACTGTGCCGTCACTGTGTTTCCTGCCCAAGCCCATCCCCCTCCCTCCTCCTGTCAGAGAAGGAGAGCGAAGCAGCCGCAGGTCAGAGTGGCGGTCTCTGTGTGGAGAGAGACAAGCCGTGCAGTGACCTCGCTGGGGGGGGCGGTCCATGCCTGACATGTGTCCTCCTCCTCCTCCTCTCTGTGTCTAACTGCTGCCCAAGCCTGTCATGATCCGTTCTCCACCCGGGAGGAGCGGCTACACAATGTCCTCTTCTCTCCAGCTGACACCCGTGTGTTTTTATGTACCCTAATGTAGGGGGTGGTTTGTCCTGGAGTTGTCTGTACTAATGGAGGGGGGGTGGTTTGTCCTGGGGGTCTGTACTAATGGAGGGGGGTGGTTTGTCCTGGGGGTCTGTACTAATGGAGGGGGGTTGGTTTGTCCTATGGGGGGGTGGTTATTAGGGGTCTGTACTAATGGAGGGGGGGTGGTTTGTCAAGGGGGGGGTCTGTAATTATGGAGGGGGTGGTTTGTCCTGGGGAGGGTCTGTAATAATGGAGGGGGTTGTTTGTTCTGGGGGTGGTCTGTACTAATGAAGGGGGGTGGTTTGTCCCCGGGGTCTGTACTAATGGAGGTGAGGTGGTTTGTCCTGGGGGTCTATACTGATGGAGGGGGGTGGTGGTTTGTCCTGGGGGGGTCTGTTCTGAGGGGGTTTATACTTTGTAGGGGGTCTGCACTGCTCAGCAGAATTGGGGAGAGAGAGAGCGAGCCAGGAGCCCGGGAAAGCTTTCAGTGAAGTGCACCCAGGACCCCGGAGGGAGAGGACCGTGCTGAGGGAACACCATCAGAGAGAGAACCCCACTGCCTAGAACCATCCCTGGTAGAGAAAGGAATGGCGTCATTGCCAGAATCAGTAGTGTATTTAGGTTTTGTGCTGCCATAGGCCTTACTAAACTCATGCACCCCCTAATTAAAATCCGACACACCCCTTCCTGTCAAGGCCACACCCCTTTCTGTTTAAGACCTGCCCTGAAATTTTTGAGTGGGGACACTAGTTCTTGGGGTCGGAGGGGCAATGGTTTCCCTTAATTTGCATAGATTTTCTCTCACTTCCTGTTTGGCTATGGGGCAAGAAGTGAAGGGAAAGCTCTGCAATGGGAAAGGGATGGTAAAAAATAAAGTGACATGGGCTATAACCCTCCCTTACTCTATCCGAAATGGGAAAAAAAAGTGTTGCCTATAGTTCTACTTTAAGCACAAATTTCTGATAATTTTATGGAGAGGACTAAGAAGATATAACCATGCCAATGGTGCAGCAGAAAACATGTAGAACAGTGAGCAAGGTTTGTGGTCCAGGAGGATAGGACAGTCAAAATTAGAAGCAGCTTGCGTTACAATAACTGTCATGATCACTACTGTGCCGGGCGGACGGCGAGGCATGGTCGTCCCCCAGTTGGCTCTGGGTGGAATCGAACCCAGGACCTCTCCATTGCTGGTCCAGGTCTTTGCCTCTGAGCCACTGCTCAGTGATACTCTTCTTGCTGTCCGTCGGAGCCTGGTTCTGAACTCGTGCTACTTTGGACCAATCAGTGGCCTGAGCGGCCTATTTAAACCAGCCCCTTCCTCCTTGCAAATTGCTGGTTCGTTGTCAATGTTTGGAGTGTTTGCTACTCGAAACCTTATCTGTGGATATCCTGTTTACCTGACCATTGGCCTGCTTTTGGATTGTCGCTTTCTGTAACCCTTTGACCCCGGCTCGGACTTGGACTACCTGATCTCTTTATTCCCTGACCTTTGGCTTTGGACTTTGGATATTCTGCTTGCTTCAGCCCCTGACCCCGGCTCGTTCCTGGTATTATCTTCAACCTTGTTTCCCGTGGGCACCTTCTGTTTGGACTATTTCCTGTGTGCTTCTGAACAGCCTCCAGTGAGCTTCGGCTATCCAGTTCCCGGTCCACCTTGGATTCCCTCC
Organism: Rana temporaria; assembly: GCF_905171775.1. Classification (NCBI taxonomy): domain Eukaryota; kingdom Metazoa; phylum Chordata; class Amphibia; order Anura; family Ranidae; genus Rana; species Rana temporaria. Next base: position 102,586,634 of record NC_053500.1, read on the forward strand.
TGCCACTGGACCCGGTGCCTCCTGGTGCATCCTTCCCTCTGTCTCAAACTCCAGCGGGTGGATCGCATCGAGTCGCAAAGGTGAGCCGCCCTTGGCATCTCGGCCTTGGTAAGTTACGTTCCTGACAATAACAGTGTAGCACCAGACGGCACTATTTCCGTGCTGCCTCCCTGCAAAGTGCTGCCCTAGGCCTGGGCCTTGTTGGCCTAGGCCAAGATACAGCATTGGCCAGAATACAGATCTGGGCTCTACCCAGCGGAGTCGTCATGGGCAATTCAGAGTGAGCCGACTCCTAATCAGAGGAACCATTGTTCTGTATCGCTGGGTCAGGTGAGAGGGCGATCGGCCATTATCTACTAACGTCCATAGGAAGGGCAGTCTCTGTCCATCTCCTGTATCATGTCTGCAGTCTCTGCCCATCTCCTGTATCATGTCTGCAGTCTCTGCCCATCTCCTGTATCATGTCTGCAGTCTCTGCCCATCTCCTGTATCATGTCTGCAGTCTCTGCCCATCTCCTGTATCATGTCTGCAGTCTCTGCCCATCTCCTGTATCATGTCTGCAGTCTCTGCCCATCTCCTGTATCATGTCTGCAGTCTCTGCCCATCTCCTGTATCATGTCTGCAGTCTCTGCCCATCTCCTGTATCATGTCTGCAGTCTCTGCCCATCTCCTGTATCATGTCTGCAGACTCTTTCTAACAGACTCTCTAACATAAGCTCTCTCTGTGTGCATCAGAGAGACTCCCCTCCAGGTCCCATTAGTGTATGCTCTTCCTGTATTTTCTTTATTGTTAAAAGATCATAGAAGGATCCCAGGGTAACAAAGACTACTTAGGGTAGCGTCTCTGTGTTTGAGTCTTTCCCATAGAAACATTTGTAAAGGGGAGGAGTTGGTAAGATGACCACGCCCATGTTTGGGCGCCAGAAATATTTCTTTACCCAGGCGTCTGTGACCCTAGAATTGGCCCTGCACATGTATGTTGTAGAAGAAATTAGAAAATGTGAGTTTCACCGAGACAGGATGAGACAGAGATCAATAAAAAACCTGGAAGAGGCTTCTTCTTTCATACACTATATTAAATATATGTGCTTTTGTTGTTCTCTCTGTCCCCATAAAAAAATTCTTCTATTACATCCTGTCCTTTGGTCACGCTGTTACTGGGACAGAAAATGAGGGTAATTCTCAGCTAGAACACAGACAGCAATAAAATCCTTAGAGATTTTCTAATGCAACACATTTCTATACAAAACTAAGTTTTGGCTTGATTTTTACTTTTACCAACAGAAACCAATCAGGTTTAAAGGGGTTGCAAAGGTTAATTTTTGTTCACCTTAATGCATTCTATGCATTAAGGTGAAAAAGCACCTGGCAATCACCCCCCCCCCCCCCCATTTTACTTACCTGAGCCAATTCGCCACACTATATTACCAAAAGTTGTGTGACGCCTGCCTTTACACGCACATGAACTTTAATGGCATCCCAGTCTTAGGCCATAGGGTTCCACATTGAGTTGGCCCACCCTTTGCAGCTACAACAGCTTTACCTCTTCTGGGAAGGCTGACCACAAGGTTAAGTGTCTATGGGAATGTTTGACCATTCTTCCAAAAGTACATTTGTGAGATCTGGCACTGATGTGGACGAGAAGACCTGAAACGCATTCTCCACTCTAATTCATCCCAAAGGTTTTCTATCTGATTGAGGTCAGGACTATGCAGGCCAGGCAAGTTCCTCCACCCCAAACCCGCTCATCCATTTCTTTATGGACCTTGCTTTTTGCACTGGTACACAGTCATGTTGGAACAGGAAGAGGCAATCCCCAAACTGGTTAAACATTCCCATAGACACACTTCTAGACCTTGTGGACAGCCTTCCCAGAAGAGGTGAAGCTGTTATAGCTGCAAAGGGTGGGCCAACTCCAAATTGAACCCTATGGACGCCATTAAAAACCGTGTGCGTGTAAAGGCAGGCGTCCCAATATTTTTGGTAATATTGGCTTGGATATTTCCTTTTGGTATTCAAATTTCAAAGGTTTACAGGGTTGAAAAACCTTCCTCCAGTCTACCAAAACTACATAGACAGTTTTGGTTGAAGATGTCCTTTTATACAGTGGGGAGAACAAGTATTTGATACACTGCCGATTTTGCAGGTTTTTCTACTTACAAAGCATGTAGAGGTCTAACATTGTTATCATAGGTAATCCAGAAAATCACATTGTATGATTTTTAAATAATTAATTTGCATTTTGTTGCATGACATAATTATTTGATCACCTACCAACCAGTAAGAATTTCCGGCTCTCCCAGACCTATTATTCTTTTCTTTATGAAGCCCTCCTGTTCTCCACTCATTACCTGTATTAACTGCACATGTTTGAACTCGTTACCTGTATAAAATACACCTGTCCACACTCAATCAAATAGACTCCAGTCTCTCCACAATGGCCAAGACCAGAGAGCTGTGTTGGGACATCAGGGATAAAATTGTAGACATGCATACAGGACAATAGGCAAGCAGCTTGGTGAGAAGGCAACAACTGTTGGCGCAATTATTAGAAAATGGAAGTAAGTTCAAGATGACGGTCAATCTACCTTGTAATGTGGCTCAATGCATGAGGAAGGTGAGGGATCAGCCCAGAACTACATGGCAGGACCTGGTCAATGACCTGAAGAGAGCTGGGGCCGTCATGGATTAAAATCCTGCAGCGCACGCAAGGTCCCCCCTGCTCAAGCCAGCGCATGTACAGGCCCGTCAGAAGTTTGCCAACGACCATCTGGATGATCCAGAGGAGGAATGGGAGAAGATCATGTGGTCTGATGAGACAAAAATAGAGCTTTTTGGTCTAATCTCCACTTGCTGTGTTTTGAGAGGAAGAAGGATAAGTACAACCCCAAGAACACCATCTCAATCGTGAAGCATGGATGTGAAACATCATTCTTTGGGAATGCTTTTCTGCAAAGTGGACAGGATGACTGCACCAAATTGAGGGGAGGATGGATGAGGCCATGTTTCGCAAGATCTTGGCCAACAACTGCCTTCCCTCAGTAAACGCATTGAAATGGGTCGTGGCTGGGTCCTCCAGCATGACAACGACCCAAAACACACAGCCAGGGCAACTAAGGAGTGGCCTAGCCAGTCTCCAGAAGAGAACCCAATAGAAAATCTTTGGAGGGAGCTGAAAGTCCATATTGCCCAGCGACAGCCCTAAAGTCTGAAGGATATGGAGGAGTGTGCCAAAATCCCTGCTGGAGCATGTGCAAACCTGGTTAAGAACTACAGGAAACGTATGAACTCTGTACTTGCAAATAAAGGTTTCTGTACCAAATTCTAAGTTCTGCTTTTCTGATGTATCAAATGCTTTTGTCATGCAATAAAATACAAATTAATTACTTAAAAATCATACAATGTGATTTTTCTGGATTTCCGTCTCTCACAGTTGAAGAGTACATATGAAAAAAATTACAGACCTCTACATGCTTTGCAAGTAGGAAAACCTGCAAAATCGTCAGGGCATCAAATACTTGATTGCCCCACTGTACCTATACTCTTTTGATTACCCATGGTTTATTCTTGTTTTCCAGATACACATCTTGTACTGTGTGCCCGGTTGCTAAATTGCATTGAAGGCTTGGACCTCTCCCTTTTGCAAAATGGAATAGAAGAACAGAGAAAATACTTTCTAGAGAGAGAATGCAGCTCAAGAACATAGCTGAACATGGATTTGTGGGAGCTCTATACCCTGTGTAGATACCAGGCTTGGGCTGATGGCCTCTCTTGGTATATGATATCATGGGATCTTATTTCATTTGTAAGGGTTCAGACATGATGCGACTGTCACCATTGTAGAAGGTCATTAGATTGTGCTGCACATAACACAGCCAGAAGAAAAGATGTTGTGGAACAGGTTGGAATAAAGTAGATTAAGTTATGTGTTGGCTGTTCTTAAAGACATTTGTATATACTTGTACAAATTGTGCTGCATATTTGCTATTTGGCCTTTGGGGAAAGATTTTTTTTGTCCAGTAATTACAAGAAATCTCCTTATCTGCGTTTGTCACTGAGCCAGGGGATTTATTTAATTCAAGTTTGATTTTACCGGTGCTTATATTGAGTGTTTAAAAATGGACTCTAGTCTAGACTACAAAGAAGTCTTCAGATACACAGAATAGACACAACTTACCTGCTCAGGGCTTTCATGTAGGCACTGCTGTGGTGCATCAGTCTATCTGCTCTATCCTATCAATAAAACAGTATCTCAGGAGCGGAGATTCCAAAGTACCCACTAAAGGCTCCTCGTCTCTGCCATGCAGAAAAGCTTATGAAAATGGCAGCACCAACAAGTCTCTACTAGACACCGATCTTCTGCAAACTTGTATTGGAAGTGTGAAAATGATTGGTTATATAGGAGTAAAGAAAGAGGGAGGGGCAGATGCACAACACATGCTTCAAGGAGTACACCTCCAGTCCACTTCCAATGAGCCGCATGATAGCTGTTTGCAGGCATCTAATAAAGTGTACAAGCATGATGCCGCGTACACACAACCGTTTTTCATGACGAGAAAAATGCAATTTTTTTAAATTGGTCGTTAGAAACGATCGTGTGTAGGCTCCAGAGCATTTTTCTTGATGAGAAAAATGGCCATTAAAAATTTAGAACCTGCTCTAAACGTTGTTTTTTTTCCATGACATGAAAAACGGTCATGTGTACGCATAGGGATAATTATGTTTTAACATTGTTTTTTTAAAGTACATCACTTTTACAACTTAGGTCACCTGTATAAGAAGTACCGTATTTATCAGCGTATAACACACACCCCAAGTTTAGGAGGGAAGTTTAAGGAAAAAAAATTACATTTTAAATGCCCATCAATGCAGCCTTATTAGTGTCCATATGCTTGCAAAGTCATAGAAATGGAGAGCTTGTGTAAGTCCTACTTTTAACCAGGCAGAGAAAGATGTTGGAAAAGTCCAAGCCAGGTAGAAAGAGGGATTATTTAGAAAGGAGAGGATTATGGGGAGCTAGAAGACCAAAACGTGTTTTGAGATCATCCCAAATTGATAGGCTATGCTTAGTGACTGGATTTGTAATTGTTCTACGCTGCACTGGTGAGAGTCATAATAGGTTCGAAGTGGAAAGTGGGTCGCATTCAACTGATTCTATTGCAACCCAAAGGGGAACTTCTTTAGTGGCATGGTATTTAGGCAGACATGCTAATTGAAAGGGCGTAGTAATATTTAGAGAACTTTAGAACGATCAGGCACCCACGAAGTCGGGGCATATGAAGGGTGGGTTGGGGTAATCGAGGTTTAAGTTTACCCCATATGAATTGGGCAGTTTTGCGCTGTAGGATGCGGAAAAAGTATGCAGGGACTTGTATAGGGAGAACTCTAAAAAGGTATAGAAAATTAGGGCGAAAACGTGGGTGTGTGTTATACGCTGATCCCTGCTGTCTGTAAGGGGAAGAGGAGCGATCGCCGCCGAAATAGCCCAAGCCGAGTGTAGTCGGCTAGGCTCGGCTCCGCTCGCAGTCACGGGGCAAGACTGCGAGCACAATCACCAGGTCTAAAATTAGGCTTTTCAGTGTGCCACTTTCTCCTTACTTGTAGAGTAGATATATATTGTTCCCACCATCGGCTCCAGAAGGTGATTGCCAGACACTATGGAATATGTGGCCTTTAGGTCTGGTCACCAAAGTACTCCCAAGCAAGTATAATCGTGTTTGTAAGGTCGAGGTCAAGATCTTTCAACAGAATGAGGCTAAAGTATTCTTAAAGGGGTTGTAAAGGTAAATGTTTTTTCACCTTAATGCATCCTATGCATTAATGAGGTAACCCGCCTCTTGAATGCTGGCCGGCATGGCGGCATTGGCAAACGCTAGATCAATGCGGGAGGAGGTTTTAAATGTAGCTAAAAAACATGAATACGTTCTATAATGGGGGTGAAACCACCTCCACGCCTCCTGGAATTCCGCTGCCTGAGCCCATGCCCCAAGATCAGGGTTAAAAGTAGATTGGGGGGAAGGCCTGTCCAGGTCACGGGACAGCGTAGCATTGAAGTCTCCCATGAACAAAACCCGTGCTGGGCAATGCGGAGCCAGCCTCTCATAGTGTACAGAATCTGTATCTGGCTCGGAGGAGGCAGATAGACATTCACAACAACATATTTCTTATTATAAATACTCAACACCACCATAACAAATTTCCCCTGGGGCTCTAGATGAACGTCATGAATTACACATGGTACACGTTTGCTAATCAGTATAGACGCCCCTCGAGAATACGAAGAATAGGTCGCATGAAGCGCCCTTTGCACCCAAGGTTTTTTCAGAGCCACTGCTCATTTTTTAAGTTTAAGCCTTTATGAGTCGGTCGCCTCATTGAAAGCACTGTACTATACTTTTGATACTGTAGATAATCCTCACTTCCAGGTGTCTGAATACCCGCTCCACCCGCCAAACACAGTGGTTCCTTCTACCAGCTTGTACATCAATACAGGACACACAGGAGAAATCATTGCATGCAGCGAGGCGAACACGCATTCGACCCATCCAACTGATGGAATTGTCTGCAGCACCTTGTAAGCAAGGCAGCATTTCCAGACAAGAAAATGTAAGCTTCATGCTTGTGCTTAGACTCTGCTGTGACAGGCACTTTTAAGGTAATCTGGGTTGCTTTGAAGGTAATCCATGATGAGAGAAAATATGGAGGCTGCTATGGCTGAAATTATTTACCTGGCTTTGGTACTTTCAGAGGCATTGAAATTGAACACATATGCAGAAGTTCTGACTTCACTTTGTGGGCCAGATTCTCGTAGATCGGCGTATTGTGCGGGCGTAACGTATCCTATTTACGTTATGCCTCCGCAACTTAGACGGGCAAGTGCTGTATTCTCAAAGCACTTGCTCCGTAAGTTGCGGCGGCGTAGCGTAAATAGGCCGGCGTAAGCCGGCCTAATTCAAATTTGGAACAGGGGGGCATGTTTTATGTAAATAACTTGTGACCTGACGTGATTGACGTTTTTCACAAACGGCGCATGCGCCGTCCGTGGTATATATCCCAGTGTGCATTGCTCTAAAGTACGCCGCAAGGACGTATTGCTTTCGAAATGAACGTAAATGACGTCCAGCCCCATTCATGGACGACTTACGCAAACAGCGTAAAATATTCAAAATTCGACGCGGGAACGACGTCCATACTTAACATTGGTACGCCGCATGTACGCCACCATATAGCAGGGGTAACTTTACGCCGGGAAAAGCCTAACGTAAACGGCGTATCTGTACTGCGTCGGCCGGGCATACGTTCGTGAATTTGCGTATCTAGCTGATTTACATATTTCTAGGCGTAAATCAGCGTACACGCCCCTAACGGCCAGCGTAAATATGCAGTTAAGATCCGACGGCGTAACAGACTTACGCCGGTCGGATCTAATAGAAATCTATGCGTAACTGATTCTAAGAATCAGGCGCATAGATACGACCGCCCAGACTCGGAGATACGACGGCGTATCTGGAGATACGCCGTCGTATCTCTTTTGAGAATCTGGCCCTGAGTGTAATCTGCATGCTTTTTCAGGGACAACATATTCCTAAATTGGCCATTGACGGTTTGAATCTTGGTTGGTTCCGCAGGGACTGGCCAAGATTCAAAACATGTATTGGAAGGTTAATTGTGCAGTTGATCACTCGGCTCGGGTACAACCACACTATCGGATTTTTCATGCGATTTATAGCTGCTAGCAATTATCACTGTGTTCTCCTGGTAGAGATGGCTCCCCTCCGCTGGGAGAACACAGCAGCTTTGCAGGAGGGATTTCACCATCTACACTGAGAAATTGGATCATCTATGGCTGGCCTTAGAAGGTTAGCACTGGCAGCTCGTACATTTTAATCACTGCATGTTCCCTTCAGTCATCTTAGTAGCTAATCTACAAATCTCTATATTTTATACTGTAGCGCTACCCCCTCAGGAGCCGCTGATTTGTTGTTGGGATTGGCGTATTAAGTTTTCTTGGTGTTGTCTAGGGGTGCAGTTGGAGAACAGAGTATTGAGCGAATGTCCAGACAGTGAATAAAGATTTTCCAATGCTTTATTTCCAGGCCAACATCAACATCAAATGGGAAAGAGAGGTTGATGAAGCAAGAGAGAGAGACCTTTGCAGTATCAGGCCTGGATATGAACCGAGCAATCCTGCTCTCAGTAGTAGCAATTTCAGTTTGTCGCCACTCCAGTCAGAGTGGGTGAAGTGCCCCCGGACAGACTCCTGCCACAAGCCTGGCAGCCGAAGTGTCACTTTAGATTGCTGGGAGGAACAGGTCTCTCACACAGACCTGGCTCTAGGGCCTCTGCACAGGCCTATCACTTTAAATGAGATAAATGAACGAATTGAGCAAATCCTCCCAGTAGGTTTTAGCAGAGGTCACCAGATGACAGCAAAGTGTACCTATCAGCGTTCCGGTCACCAGATCCCCGATTGGTTCGTTCAAGCCCTGTCGGACAACCTGCCTCCGGGTTCTCCTCAAGCCGCCCCCCCAATCGAACGGCACCCAGTCTGGGATCCTTTCAATAGAACTGGGGACCCAGTAAGTCACTGGGGCCCCTCTCGGGAACATGGAACTCTGGGTAGAATGTGACCCCGGCCTGGTAGGCCATCGACGGGGTCCGTTGGATGCGCACACCCTAAAGGTGGGTGCCGCACCTGGAACCCGCGAAGGACCCAGAAAAATGGCGTCTATACTCTCCCCCAGCATGCTCCGCGAGGGAAAAACTCCTCTAATTGGCTGCTGGGGAAAAGTGGCTCTGCCAGAACCCCTCTAGCGCCACCTGTCGCCCAGGGGCTGGAACAGCACCCCTGGAGCGCAGACTGACCTACAGGACAAATTGCAAATGGGAGCAAAATAACTCTCCCATTCCACATTAACTTTAGCGTAGTGCCCATACTGAAAGTAAGGGGGCGCTACGATACATTAACAAAAATATAGTAGAGCTAACAGGGGCAAATATGAAAGTCGCATACCTTTTTAACTTCTTGCCGACCAGCCGCCGCAGTTTTACTGCAGCAGAATGGCACGGCTGGGCAAAGTAACATTACCTTGCCTCGCTTCACCTTTTGGCCACTAAGGGCACGCGTCACCGAAGGCCCATGCTGGCAGGTCGCCACTGGAGCCAATGCGAGTGCCCAGCGGGCGTGATGAACGCCATGCACCAACAACCGCTCGTGGCAGATCGAGAGCCGGGATCTGTGTGTTTAAACATTCAGGCCCAGATTCTCGTACGAGTTACGCTGGCGTATCTCCAGATACGCCGTTGTAACTCTGAGTTTGAGGCGTCGTATCTATGCGCCTGATTCTTAGAATCAGTTACGCATAGATTTGTAATAGATCCGACCGGCGTAAGTCTCTTACGCCGTCGTATCTAAGTTGCATATTTACGCTGGCTGCTAGGGGCGTGTACGCTGATTTACGCCTAGAAATATGTAAATCAGCTAGATACGGCAATTCACGAATATACGCCCGGCCGACGCAGTACAGATACGCCGTTTACGTTAGGCTTTTCCCGGCGTAAAGTTACCCCTGATATATCAGGCATAGATGAGGCGTACCAATGTTAAGTATGGACATCGGAACAGCGTAAAATTTTTCACGTTTTACGTCGTTTGCGTAAGTCGTTCGCGAATAGGGCTGTGCGTCATTTACGTTCACCTCGAAAGCATTGCCTTCTTGTGGGTTAATTTGGAGCAAGCGCACTGGGATGCTTTTTACGAACGGTGCATGCGCCGTCCGTGAAAGTGTCATTTACGTGGGGTCACATTAAATTTACATAACACACGCCCACATCTTCCACATTTGAATTGGGCAGGCTTACGCCGGCCTATTTACGCTACGCCGCCGCAACTTTGGTTTGAGAATAGTGCCAAAGTTGCAGGGGCGTAACGTAAATAGGATACGTTACGCCTGCACAAAGATGCGCGCTTCTATGTGAATCCGGGCCACAGATCCCAGTTCTTTCAGGGGTGAGGAGACTGATCGTGTGTTCATACAATGTATGAACACCGATCTCTCTCTCTCTCTCTCTCTCTCTCTCTCTCTCTCTCTCTCTTTCTTCCCCTAGTTAGTCCCATCCCCCCTACAGTTAGAACTTAGTGAGGGAACACGGTTAACCCATTGATTGTCCCCTAGTGTTAACCCCTTCCCTGCCAGTGACATTTATACAGTAATCGGTGCATTTTTATAGCATCTACTCAGCATCAGCCTGGGCACGGATAGCAGCAGATTAAACAAAGTGCTTGACTAAAGCTCAGCAACAGATGCATTTTCATAGTAGTACCTCTGCATTGTGCTTAGGTATTTACCGAAAGAGGAATGAAAAATCAGTTGGGAGGAGCGCAAGGGCGCTACGGTCAGGGTCGGTGTATTCTAGTCTCGCTTTCACAGTATCATCCTCCCCTAATAGACCTGGAGTGGCTGACCAGGCTGAGCCATTGTCGGCATTGGGTATTGTAGCTACTTCCAACACTCCAGCCTCTGCATACGTCACTAAGGGCGATTTGGCTGCAGCATTAGCTGGTTTGGAGGGTAAGATAGCTGATATGTTTGCATCCTCATCCCAGGCTGGAAAAAAAAATTATAGGTCCCCTTCTCCTGTCCCAGGTCCTTCAGAGGAGCAGGAATGGGTAGAAGATGTGAAAACACTCTTGGGGGACCAAGGAGTGAGGGAGGAAGGCTCCTCTTTTAAGGGTTCAGCCTTAGAAGAACCCTCCTCAGTCTTGCAATCCCAGAGGTTGGTAGACCAATCCCTAACGGGGCTAGTCCATTCGGGATATAAGTTGCCCCTGGCAGAGGCGGCTGAAGTTCCTTTTTCAGCTTTGGGTTCTCTGAAACCCCTCAGGCCTTGTACACACGGTCGGACCAAACCGATGTGACTGGTCCGTCGGACCGTTTTCATCGGTTCATCTCTGAAGTGGCCGTATGGCCTGATATGTGTACACACCGTCAGTCCAAAATCCGATCGGGTCAGAATGCGGTGACGTCAAACACACGACGTGCTGAATAAAACTAAGTTCAATGCTTCCAAACATGCGTCGACTTGATTCTGAGCATGCGCGGGTTTTAAACCGATGCTTTTCTGTACTAACCATTGGTTTGGTCCGATGGGGCAGCGGTCCATCGGTTCGGTTTTGAAGGAAAACAGACCGATGGCCTATACACACGGTCGGTTTGGTCCGATGAAACTGAACTTCGGTTCATTCTCATCGGTTTGGTCCGACCGTGTGTACAAGGCCTCAGGGTTCTCCCATATTCCCTATGCACTTTTTCCTGGAGAAGCTTATATATGTGCAGACTGGTATCACCCAGATAAGCACTTTATTCCTCCTATGGAGGAAAAGTTCATGAAGAAGTGGAGTGTACCAGCAGTGGACGCTGCTATTTCTTCTGTGAACAGAAGTCTCACTTTTGTCCTGTAGACAATGTACAGGTGTTTAAATATCCAGCAGATAAGAAGTTGGAATCTTTACTTAAAGACTCCCTTGCTATGGCTGGTACAGTAGTGCAGCCGTCAGTAGCAGCAATTGGAGTTTGTCAGGTTGTGCATGACAAAATTAAGCAGATCACTAAGTAAGGACCAGCTGAAAGAGCGGTGGCCCGAGCTACCACGGGCCTTATGCCTATGAGGATGCTTGATCACATTAAAGTGCTTAAGTCGCACGAAGAGGCTTGTTTGCACAGAAATGCCTAAAAGCGCATACAAATGCTTGATTGCATAAAGATACAGGATCGCACAAGGGTGCTTGATCTCTCAAGAGTCCTTGATTACCCAAGGATACTTGGTCACACGAAGAGGCTTGTTTTCACAGAAATGCCTAAAATCGCATAAGGATGCTGGATCGCACAAGGGTGCCTGATCACACAAGAGTCCTTGGTCACACAAGGGTACTTGTCCATGCAGAAGTGCTTAAAATGCATTGAAGGTTTGATCGCATAAAAAAATGCCAAATCACATAAGGATGCATGATCGCCTAAAGTTGCATGATCAGGTAGACTTTGCATGGTTGCATAATGAGGCATGATAATTTATGTTTCCCTAAGGATTCCTTATGTTCACATAGGAATACGTGTCTGCATGGGTACATGTTAGGTAATGTTGCATAACACGTTCATAAACGCATGCTTGCTTGCAAGATGCCCTTTCCATAGCACACATGCTATATGTATGCGTGTATACAGCGCACACTTTTTATATTTGTACAAATTCATGCTTCCATGAACGCACACTTCCATAAGGCATATGGCTTTAACACTTGCCACATACACATATGGGGAGCCATTTGCATATGTGTTTATTTACATGGGATTTGCAGAGGTTGTCTGCTTTTCGCAAGGGAACAGCACCTCTTCCAGTTGGTGGTCTTGCCCTTCGGGTTAGCCACCGTGCCTGGGTTTACAAAGTACTAGGGCCCGCCTCCAGCAGGACTAAAGGCCCAGGGTATAGCAGTGATGGCATACTGAGGCAATCTGCTGCTGATAGATCAGTCAGTAGCATGGCTGGACCTAAGTGTGTCTAGCATGGTCAAGTATCTGGAACTCCTGGGTTAGGATCCCAGTCTAAAGGTACATTCGAACATTCGGTAAGAAGTTTGGAGCGTTTGGCACACAGCCCAAGAAAAAAAAATCAGCGCTATAAGAAGGCTGGTCTGTGTGGTCAAGGCGAGGAAGAGTTCCTTACATTCACCTTGTGAATAGGTGCTAGGGAAGATGGTGGCTTCATTCAAGGTGGTTCCCTATGTTTCCTTGAAGACTGCTATAAACATTATTTAGCCAGATTCAGAGAGACGGGCGCATCTTTAGTTCCGCGTAGCGCATCCCATTTGCACTACGCCGATGTAACATAGTGAGGCAAGGCCAGTATTCACAAAGCACTTGCTCCCTAAGTTAGGTCGGCATAGCGCAAATGGCTGCGCCATCTTTTTGGTGGTTTATTTACGCCGGCGTATGTCTTGCGTAAACGGTGTAGCTTACTGCGACGGGCGTACGTACGTTCGTGGATCGGCGTATCTTGCTCATTTACATATTCGACGCGTAAATCCACATACCTGCCCCTAGCGGCCAGCGTAAGTATGCACATTTGATACGTTGGCGTAGGAGACTTACGTCGGTCGTATCTTAGCAACAGTGAGGCGTATCTCATTTTAAGAATGCGCGCAAAGATACTACGGCGCTCATTCGGACTTACGACGGCGTATCTACTGTTACGCCATCGTAAGTCTCTCAGTTGGTGGTTCTTAACCAAATGATTGGCAGAAAGGAAGATCCTTCATGCCGGTTACCTGGGAGGTGGTGGCTATGAAGGCTGGCCTGTAGGGATGGAGGCCAGTCCTGGAAGTGGTCAAGCTCCAAGAGAGCCTTGTCTGTCAAAATTCTAGCGCTTCGGATGGTACGTTTAGCTTAATGGCCTTGGCATTTATATTGCAAGATTATTCCTGTCAGAGTACAATCCGACAGTGCCACACCAGTGGTTTACTTAGTTTACCAAGGAGGCACTAGAAATCGCGCAGCCAGAGGTAAGTAAGCCATGTTCTGGCTTGGACAGAGGAGCTTGTGCCTTCACTGCATGAAATGGACAATTGTCTCTACACCCCGACTTTTTCTGAGCAGATGGCAGAAAAAGGGTACCCCGGACATAAAATTGGCATCCAGGTTCAACAAGAAGTTGGACCGCTTGTGTCAAGGACAAAGGATCCACTCGCCTACGGGACAGATGCGTTATTGACCTCGTGGGACCTGTTCTCACTGGGTTATGCCTTCTCTTCCCCCAGTGCCGTGACTACCGAGGCTTCTATGCAACATCAGAGGGGAACGGAAGCCGGCCTAATTGCAGAGATCGTAAGGGTGGTAGTAGAGGACCCAGGGTCCCTTACATCTTGTCCAGACCTACTTCGCAAGGGCCGGTAGACCATGTATTATAGGATCTGGAAGGCCCATGTTCCTGGTGTGAAACCAAGGGATGGCATCCTCGGAAGTATGTCATAGGTAAAATTCTTACCTTCCTACGGAGATGGAGCTAGCCTTAAGTTCCATCAAGGGTCGGATCTCAGCCTTTTCAGTATTTTCAAAGGAAGCTTGCTTTGCACTCTTTGATCTGGGCCTTTATACAAGGGGTAACGCCTATGATGCCGCGTACACACGATCGGTCCATCCGATGAGAACGGTCTGATGGACCGTTTTCATCGGTTAACCAATAAAGCTGACTGATGGTCAGTCGAGCCTACACACCATCGGTTAAAAAAACGATCATGTCAGAACGCGGTGACGTAAAACACAACGACGTGCTGAAAAAAACGAAGTTCAATGCTTCCAAGCATGCGTCGACTTGATTCTGAGCATGCGTGGATTTTTAACCGATGGTCGTGCCTACTAACAATCGTTTTTTTTTCTATTGGTTAGGAATCCATCGGTTAAATTTAAAACAAGTTGGCTTTTTTTTAACCTATGGATAAATAACCGATGGGGCCCACACACGATCGGTTTGGTCCGATGAAAACGGTCCATCAGATTGTTCTCATCTGTTTGACCGATCGGCATAAGTCTGCCAGTTAGGTCGCCCTTGTGCCCTTGGGATTTGAGTTCGTTTTTGTCGGCTTACAAGGACAGCACCTTGGGCCGATGCACCCTATTTCCCTTCATCCTTCTAACCAGGGAATTGGTGTTCTTGGTTGCGGTAGCCTCTGCTAGAGAGTTCAGTATTGGCAGCTTTCTTTGTATAAGAGCCATACTTAATTATTCTTAAAGTGGAGGTTCACCCTTAAATTACACTTTTTCCCCTTAGATTAATGCTCGTTTTGTCTAGGGGAATCCGCTAGTTGTGTTAAAATATGAGCCGTACTTACCGTTTACGCGATGCATCTTCTCCGCCACTTCCGGGATATGGGTCTTCGGGAGCGGGCGTTCCTTCTTGATTGACAGTCTTCCGAGAGGCTTCCGACGGTCGCATCCAACGCGTCACGATTTTCTGAAAGAAGCCGAACGTCGGTGCACAGGCGCAGTATAGAGCCGCACCGACGTTCGGCTTCTTTCGGCTACTAGTGACGCGATGGATGCGACCGTCGGAAGCCTCTCAGAAGACTGTCAATCAAGAAGGAACGCCCGCTCCCGAAGACCCATATCCCGGAAGCGACGGAGAAGATGCATCTCGAAAACGTGTAAGTACAGCTCATATTTTAACACAACTAGCCGATTCCCCTAGACAAAACGAGCAGGAATCTAAGGGGATTTTTTGAAATAATTTTCTTATGGGTGAACTCCCGCTTTAAGGATAGGGTGATGTTGAAATCCTCACCCATCCCTTTTTTTTTATAAAAGGATCTAGTTTTCTTTTTAATCAAAACATGTCTTGCCTTTTTTTCCCAGAACCTTGTTCTATGGAAGGAAACTTATTACTTTTCTCTAAAGATAGATGAGAGCAGTTAATGGTCTATCTGAAGGTTTCAGATACAGGAAACTGACGTTTTGTTGTGCTGCCAGAAGACCCCAGAAATGGGCAGGCAGCGTTCAAGTCAGCTATTAAAATGGTTACACTGTCTCGTTACAGTGAGAGCAGTCAAGGTCTATCTGAAGTGGCTGCTCAGATGTGGAAAACTGATGTTTGTTGGGCTACCAGGAGGCCCCAGGAAAGGGCAGGAGAATCTCAATCAACTGTTTTCAATATTGATTCATCAGGTTATTATTCAGGCTTGTGCTTTAAGGAAAGGGTTTCCCCCTGTTTCTTTTAGAGTGCACTCCACCTGGACAGTAAGCGCGTCATGCGCGGTGCATTCCTGAGCCTTTATGACTGAGATTTGCAAGGCTGCAACTTGGTGGTCAGTGCATACGTTCACTTAATTCTATCAGGTGGATGTAAGACGGCAAGATGATGCCACTTTTTGGCGCAGTGTGCTGCAGGCAGCAGTATAGGTCCACACGTCTGATGGCGGTCTGCGTTATTTGTGTCTCCCTCCCCTCAGTATGCATTGCTCTGGGACATACCACATAGTAATTACTATGAGGCTCTGTGTCCTGTGATGTACGATAAAGAAAATAGGATTTTTTATAACAGCTTACCTGTAAAATTATTTTCTTGGAGTACATCATGGGACACAGAGCTCCCTCCCCTCTTGTTTGGGGATATTGGGACACTTATTGCTTTGCTACAAAAACTGAGGTGCTCTCGTTATGGGAGGGAACTTCCTGTCTAATTGATTACACCAGTGTCCAGCACCTGAAGGTGAGATATAAACCCACTTAGTAATTATTCTGAGGCTCTGTGTCCCGTGATGTATTTCATTTTTTTTTTTCACTTTTCTTATCTTTTCCAATGGGCCTTATTTTTTAATGCAAATAAAATATATGAAGTAGAATTCTCTTATTTTGTCATGAAGGAGACCAACACAAGCAAAGTGTGATAACTTATAGTACCACTAAACTCTGATTAGGCCTAGGTTCACATTTCAGAAATTTGGCATGCAATGTAACATGTCAAATTCCATGCCAAATCGGCGGCTATTGACGCTGACTTTGCGGCGCTTCACCGATTCCCAAAAGTAATTTCTGTATTACTTTTGGCGACTTTGGGGTGCAATTTGTATAGACATCTGTTTACCAACCCGCACAGATGTCTCTGAAATCGCCCCCTGAAGTCGGGACTGACATGCGGGAATGAAATTAGGTGAGTTCATTATCATTCCCGCTGTCCATGTGAACCTGGGCTTAAAAAAGCACATTTTCATTTTTTCTTAATTAAAAAAAAAATACCTTCCAAATCTCCAATGGATTCCAAAACACATTTTATGAGCACTTTATTTTGTCCACTTATGATTACTGCTTTTTGCACATTGAGTTAATTTGGCAATGTTTCATCCTTTTAATACTCTTATGTTTTTAAGTAAAACTCCAGACAACTTTTTTTATTTTTATTTTTTAAGTTATAAATGGAATAGAAAGAGAGCCCTCTCCTCTTCACTCGGATAGATTTTTTCCTTACTTTCTGTTGTGTCATTTTTTTTTTCCTTTTTTTTTTTATAACCACTTCAGACTCAACCCAAAAAAGGACAAACGAGACCTGCTCACGGTCTTTCCGCCCATAACGTCTCTTATAAGGTTTCGCATCATGTGTGGTGTTTTTTTGTTTTTTTTGTGGGGGTATATATATATATATATATATATATATATATATATATATATATATATATATATATATATATATATATATATATATATATTAATTCCCCCCCCCCCCCGAGAGGTTATTCATTGTTGTACATACAATAATTATAGTGAACCTTATTACCTCAGGGCATGATCAGCTGAAGTATACCCGTAATTCTTCAATTTATTTCCCCCTCACCTCTAATCCCTCTCCGCCCCCCATCGCCACGTATCCCCCCCCTCCCCGGATCTGTATATCTAGTTGGTGTTTAGCTTGTTTGTATATTTTCTCACCTGTCTGTTTCTGTCATTCCCTGTACAAATTTTTCTGATGTTTTAAAAGCTTTCCATTTCTCCCATATCTCTTCATATCTATCTTCCCCTCCGAATTCTCCTCGAGCAAGATACTCCATTTCTGCTATGTAATCTACTCGCTGTATCAATTCTTTTATTGATGGCCTCTTTGGATGTAGCCAGTATTTTGGGATTAGGCCCTTTGCTGCGTTTAGCAGCGCAGGGACCAAAGTTAGTCCGTACTGTTTTTTTGTTTTATTTGTTCCATGAAATAAGCAAGTCCAAGGATTGCATAAGATCTTTTCCTCTGTATTGCTTCTATATAGTCTAAAATTTCTTTCCAATATTCTTGTATTCTCGGGCAATCCCACCAGATGTGCATTGTTGTTCCCTTTTGCTTATAAAACCTCCAACAAAGCGCTGAGTTGTTTGGATGTATTTTGCTCATTCTCTCTGGGGTCAAATGCCAACGTACCATGCACTTGTAGTTTGCTTCAATGGTGGTAATATCGGACGCAAAGTTATAAACTGCACCTATCATTTGTCCCTCGCTATCTTTTTACCCAAGTCATCTCCCCACTTTTCTACGCTTGGCAATGTTCCCTGCGTCTCTATATCCGTTAATATGCCATATACCAACGATATTCAATGTTTCAGTGGCTTATCAATGCTGCATATCTTTTCTATTGGGGTTAATGTTTTATCATCCCTAATCGGCTGTGGTAAGGTGCTCACAAAGTGTTTTAACTGAAAGTACTCCCATTCACTCAAGTATTTATCCACTTCTACTGTTTTTATTTCTTGTCTTAAACCTATTTTACCTTGTGTAACAATATCTCTTAATTTTTTAGCTCAAAGTTGCTTTCCCATCTGTGTCTTATTGCCTGGTGGAAAAAAAATTGTGCCTGCTAGTGAAATTAATGGGGAGTTGTACTCCCATTTTTCCCGCCTACATACTGTGTCCCATATTTTAAATACATTCTTTGTTATATTGTGAGTGTCCGTGCCCAGTTTTCTAACTTTAGGTGGTATCCAAACATTCTTATTTATTTGTGTCATGCTTAATATATCTTCCATCTGTACCCACTTTTTTTTTGGTGTGTGTGTTTGTCCATTCTGCCAACCTTGCCAATATTACTGCATAATAATATCTTTTTATATCTGGGAGTGCCAACCCGCCGTTTTTTTTTTTCCTACTCAGGAGTGTGTCGTTTACTCTAGCCTTTTTGCCCTGCCAGATATATTTCAAGATTACTGTTTTAATTATCTTAAAAAAACTTTGTGGTATTCTTATGGGAAGCATTTGAAATTTCTAGATTATTTTCGGTAGTGTCATCATTTTAAAAGCATTGATCCTACCAATCCAGGAGATAGGTTTCCTTGCCAGTCTTTTCAAGTCTTTTTTTTTGTTTCATTAAGGGAACAAAATTTGCCAAGTGAATGGAAATTCTTTCTGTAGTTTTTCTTCTTCTTTTTTATTTATACCCAAATTCAAGATAACCGTTTTTATGGGATTTATTTTAAAATTAGAGAGTTCCCCGTATTTTTTTATTTCTTTTATAACGTTGGGCAATGAAAGTCTGGGTTTGGTCAAATATAGGAGTATGTCATCTGCGTACACCGCCACCTTGTGTTCCTCCTCCCCCACTCTCACCCCCCCCCCTATGTCCGGATTGTTTCGAATTTTAGTTAATAATGGTTCCAGTGATATTACATACAGGAGGGGTGAGAGTGGGCAACCCTGCCTGGTCCCCGTTTTTCATTTCAATCACAGACGACACACTCCCTTTGACCTTCACCCTAGCAGTCGGATGGTTATACAAATTTTTTACCCATTTCATAAATCTAGGTCCTAGGCCTATGCTCCACAAGGTGTCCATCATAAACCCCCAGTCCACTCTGTCTATCTATTGACATGAGTACGACTGGGGGTTTCTTCTTTTTGCCTTGCTGTAGTAACAATATGGTTCTTATGCTATTATCTCTCCCTTCTCTGCCTTTTACAAAACCTGCTTGATCTGTGTTTATCAGGTCTAGCATTAATATTTTTATCCTTGTTGCCAATATTTTTGCATATACCTTTATGTCGGCATTCAACAGAGCTATTGGGCGATAGTTGGAACACAAAGTTCCATATTTTCCAATCCTAGGAATAATAGAAATGTTGGCAAGAAGAGATTCTTTTCTTATTTCTTCTTCTTCACCTATTTTATTAAAATAGTTGCAAAGCTCTGGGACCAAAAGTTCTTTACATTTTTTGTAGTACTTAATCAGCAATCCATCCGGGCCTGGACTCTTGCTCCCTGGCATTTCCTGAAAGGCTTTATAGATTTCCTCCTGAGTAATTGGGTGATCTAGGGATTCAATGTCCTCTTGAGATATCTTTGGTAGATTAACTTCTTCTAGATATTCTTTAATTTTTGTTTTTCTGATTTCTTCCTGCTCTTGAGTCTCCTTGGTTCGGATAGAATATAATGTGCTGTAAAAGGTCTGAAAGGCCTCTGCGCTTTCGGAGGTTTTATATTTCATCTGCCCTGCCTGATTTTTTTTTTTTCAATATAATTTATATATTTTTTTCCTTAGATACTCTGGCTAGATATTTCCCTGGTTTGTTCCCCCACTTATATCTTTCTTTTGCAACATTTTTGAATATATTTCTGGTTTTAAGTTTCATCATGTCCCTAAGCTGGGCCCTCTTTATTACTATTTTCTAGTATACTTAATTTTCTCCTTGTTCTTTGTGTTTTTGTTCAAGTTCATTTAACTCCGCTGTTATTTTTTTCATATTCGCCTCTCTTGCCTTCTTTTTCCCCGCCCCTATGGAGATTAGCTTTCCCCTAATGTACGCCTTATGGGCTTCCCATATTGTAGCTACACTCACATCTGGACTATTGTTTATCGTAAAGTAACACTCCAGCTGTGTCATTTGAGTACAAAGTAAAAAAGAATCTCCCCAAAGAAGACAGAGGCAGCAGAGTAGGAAAGGGTGGAACTTTTGTTCCTTTTTTGTTGCTATATGCTCAGTGAATTTACCTTACTTCCTGTTGTATCATATGGACAGGAAATAATGGGAATAAGAAGGTGAAAGAGAATAGGAGTGCCACAATAAAGGTGGTGAGTCCAAGTATATTTGAGTCCAACTAGAAGGGAAGTGAGGGATTATATCAAGACCAACTGCTAAAGCTTGCTTTTAGAGTAAAGGAGACAATTTTATTCTAGACTTAACCACCATTATCCACTAAGATTCTACTTAAACAAGCAGTTTAAGCCACAATGGCCTTATAGTCCCAGTAACATGTTGGACTGAATAAATATAGCTTTGGTGTGGAACTCCTATTTTCCTTGCTCCTTCCATTGTTCACTTGAGGTGCCTCCATGTTGGAGAGCTGTACAGCTACGGTCATTATGCTGCACAATATGGACTCCCGTCACAATAGCTATCCACTTATCTACATCTGCTGAGCAATCGAACCTTAAAGCGGAGGTCCACTGATTTTTTTTCTTTTTTTTTTTAAGTCAGCAGCTACAAATACTGCAGCTGCTGACTTTTAAAATAAGAACACTTACCTGTCCAGCGCTCCCCGCGATGTTGGCAGCCGAGGCCGACCTGTCCCTCGGTCCTCAGATGCTGCCGTCGCCATTTTCCTTAATGGAATCAGCAAGTGAAGTCTTGTGGCTTTACCTCCTAGTTCCCTACTGCACATGCGCAACTCACGTTGTTCAATGCCACTGGTCCCTGCTGTCTTCTGGGACCCATGTGTCTCCCAGAAGACAGCGGGGGGCGCCGGACGTGGTGTAGACTGTGGCAGATCTGCGGGGGTCTATGCCTGGAAGTGGGTGCAAATACCTTTAAAGCAGAGCTCTGCTGTAAAAAAAATATTAAAATCCAGCAGCTACAAATACTGCAGCTGCTGACTTTTAATACTAAGACACTTACCTGTCCTGGAGTCCAGCGACGTCGGCAGCAGAGGACGAGCAATCGCTCGTCTCTCGGCTGCCCCCACCACCATCCTTGGTGAGGGAATTAGGAAGTGAAGTGTTGCGGCTTCACTGCTCGGTTCCCTACTGCGCATGCGCGAGTCGCGCTGCGCCGTCCTTACAGGTCCCTGCTGTGTTCTGGGAGCCGTGTGTTTCCCAGAACACAACAGGGGGGGGGGGGGCGGGACAGTGGCATACTGCCCGCAGGTCCCCGCAGAGTATATTCCCGGAAGTGGGTGCAAATACCTGTCTTAGACAGGTATCTGTACCCCCTCCCCCCTGAAAGATGCTAAATGTGACACTGGAGAGGGGGAGGGTTCCAATGAGCGGAAGTTCCACTTTAGGGTGGAGCTCCGCTTTAACAGGGGTTTTAGGTCACTCTGTCCAAAGCTGCAAAAAAATATTTTGTCTACTGTAAAATTGACTAGACCTGGTGATAGTCCTATGATGTCATATTCTAAATTTGATGTGGGTATGACTTTGACATATGTATACACTAATTGGAACATGCATGCTTAAACAATTTACTCTTTTTGCCACAGTATTTGCCTTATCTTTTCACTCAATTGAGTATTCTCCTTTGTCCACAGGCAAAGAACCATAGTAATACCACTTTTTATATAAAGCAGCATCTTGTTTACTTGAATTTTGACCCGTGAGTTAATCTTTTCTTACTGCAGGGGTCAAGAACCTATGGCCCGCGGGCCGTACTCGCTGAATGTCCGTCCCGTTAGTGCGCATGATGAACTCGCATGCACTCAGCCCGCGGACGTTTTTAGTAAGAGCGGAGCAGGGATCAGGAAACTCAATGTGAACACAGGAGAGACACATAGCAGTGCTGAAGACAGCAGGAGCTTCCGGAGTTAACTTCCCAGCTGATTGGCTGCTAGGTGGCCCTAGAAACCAATCCCCAGCTTGTTAATATTAAAAAATAACTCCAGAAACTCCCGCTGTCTTATCAGCACTGCTGTGTGTCTCTCTTGTGTTCTCATTCAGCTTGCTGCTCCACTCTGCTCTGTCTGCATAGGGCAAGGTGGGAAAGGGCAGAGCTGCGGGGGGTTGTGTAATATGCAGGGGGTGTGTGTGTGTGTGTGGGGGGGGGGCGGCTGTGTAATATGCAGGGGGGGGGCTGGGTGATGTGCAGGGGTGCTGTGTAATGTGAATGGTTCTAGAGGTCTCTCACAAATTCCCTTGTCTAAAATCTAAAAAGCAAACTTTTTAAAGTTTCCGGTGTTTGTTTTCATTATTACTGTTATAAGTTCTGTTCTTGTATTTTTTTGACTATTATCATACAGCGGGGTATAGAGATCAGTGCACTGCTATAAAGTTAATACCATCTTAATGCGCAGCAAGGAAGTTTTCACTTTTATAACACCAGCATTGTTGGCCAGGTGTCACAAGGAAAGGGTCTGGAGACATGCTGGAGCTGCATGAGAGCAATGAAGAAGGGTGAGTATAAGTTGAACAAACTAATCACTGTATGGAAAGGGGGATGGGAGACCCTGCAGCGATGCCACAGGTTGAACCTGCATGTTCCCTTGAGTGAACTGGCTTTGTATTTGTGAAGCACCTTAAAGTGAAGTAAACCTGTACTGTTATTATTACTATGTTAAGATTATTACTATCTTTATTTATTAGCAGGTGAATGCGGCCCTCCATGCATTCACATACATTGAATTCGGCAGTGGAAAAAGGTTGCTGACCCGTCTTACTGGTTCCACCCTCCTGATTAATTACATTGCACGCTATTTTTAATCACCATGGACAGCAGATCTTTTCAGCAGTGTGAGATGTGAAAAGATGCTGTTTAGCCATTGAGACCTGTGGACATTACTTAGACTAGGGACAGGTTAATAAGCTATGAATAAATAAAAATAGTGCTTGACATTTAGTCTACGTGCTGTAATGTCGAAATAGGTCATGTAAATGATTACTGAATAAAAAAAAAGTCTTTGAAGTGAAAGTATAAGATGATATATTTTCCGGTTTATTGACAGACAGAAGACAATGAAAATACACCACAGATATAACATTACCGTTGCCCATAAAAACAATATCAAAGTAATAAATGGCATACAGGGACAGAAAAAGCAGAATGAAAACATTACAATTAAACATTTCTAACTAGTATTTGTAAGATGTCAAAGATGGTATAACATTGACAGGACGATAAACCGCAGGCTGATAGCCCTCTGAAGCTCCTTGCAGGAGCTGAAGGCCACTTCCCGGGTCTCTTCGGCATCGTGCCATGGCTTCTTTGTAATTCAATTTCTCTTTGGTAAGAGGATCAATGATATTCTTTTCATAATTTGACTCATCTTGTATCAGAGTAGCCAACTCTTTGGTGATCATACCCTGCTCTATTGCATTTGAGAGGGGAATTCTCCCTGTCTTTTTGGTATCAATCAAGCCTCCAGTAAGGTATTGGACCTCCAGATATGGCAAAGCTGTTTCTTTAGTCATAAGTCCCTTCTGCACAGCTTCTCCTACAGACAATCGTTTCTTAGTCACTGGATCCTCCACACCTGTGAAAGCCTTTTGAGCATTGAGTAAGTTTTGTGGATTACTGCTGTCAATAACACCTCTGTCTATAGCTTTATTAACAGAATACCTATCTTTGCTAACTATGTCAATTATGCCACCAGTAGCTGCTTGAGCTTCCAAAAGCTTTTGACCCGTTGCTGGATCTATTAATTTTCTTGTGACTGCACTCCTGACTGTACACTTGGTGTCAATAGTAGTGTCATAGATCCCAGCAATAGGAAAGCTATCGTCTTGGAATATTTTAGGTGCACTTTGACTTTGGGTGAAAAAACTACGTGTTTGAGCTTGGCTATTAGGGGAAGTCAATGGTGACTTGGATCCAATTATGGAACCAATGGAATTAGCCTGGGGTTTGTTTTCTCCAGCCACAAGAAGAGCAAATTCTGAAATTGGAATTTTGCCATCTCTGTACATTTGTAATTCCTCTTTTGTGATTTTCCTGCTTCTTAGAGCATCTTCAATAGAATACTGCTTTCCACTCTTCTTGTCTAACAAGACAGAAATTTCCCCACTAGATCCCATTGTAGAAATTTCCTCCCAGTCACACTCTAATTCTTGCAATTGAATGTACTGATTGCGGTCTATAATGCCTCTCTTGTATGCTTCATATGGTGACATTTCTTTCCCAGTATCCGGATCCAGGATAGATATTTTTGTGGATACATTGGTCTCTCTCATTTGTGTCTCTTGATTGCGTTCTTCACGATTGACCCGGGACTGCAAATCCCTAATGTTTCTTTCCTTTTCATATATGTTGTCCTTTTCCTTAAGAATTTTGGATTCCAGAAGGGACAGTTCCTGACCCATTTGCATTCTCTTCTGGCGTTCATTCTCTGCCTTTTGTGTAAGAAGTTCAGATTCCTTGCTTAAAAACACACTCTTCTGCTGCTGTTGTCTCCTTAGTTCCAATAACTCTTTTTCTATTGCCGACTTCTCTTGCTGTGCCTGAGCTCTAGCTTTTTGAAGATCTGTTTCTTCTTTGGACCATGTCTTTTTTGTTGTGTCTGTCCTATCAATCTTTTCTTTTAGTCTTCTTGATTCATCTTCCATGTCCTGTCTGGCATTTCTCTCTTTGATACACAGCTCTCGCAATCTGGCCCTCTCACTTTCCAGTACCTTATCTTTCTCCACTCTGATGACTTCTTTGTAGATTGTTTTTTCCAGAGATTTTTCTCTCTGTAGGATGTCTATCTTCATTTGCAGATTCTTACATTCTCTTTCAATATTTAGCATCTGTGTTCTTTCATTACCCAAATCACTGCGCAGGGAAGCTGCTGATTTTTCCAAAATTGGATCCCTTTCCACCTTCACCACCTCCTCCATAACAATCTTTTCTTGCACAGGTGGAGGTCTTTCCTCAATCTCTTTAATTCTCATAGTTATCTGTCGCAGTTCTTTTTCTGCATTAAGTTTCTTATCTCTTTCTTCCTGGAAATTCAGCAGCCTCTCTTTTTCTTCTACAAGAGCACGCAATTGTTGAACCTCACGCTCCAAGCGACGCCGGTTGCTGACCTCCTCATCCAGTGTCCTGCTTAAGCGGTGGTGATCTTCTGTCAACTTGGGGTCTTTCTGTACATGGACAATCTCTTGCACCACAACTCTCTCTTCTGGTTTCCTTCTCTCTAACAACATGTACTTGCTTTGTAAGTCATATACTAAGCTCTCCATTTCCCTCCTTCTTTGAGATTCATCTCTTACTTCTTGACGCAGACGTTCTGCTTCTCTGATTAACACAGGGTCATTTTCATATTTAACAACCTCTTTGTTCACTACTTTTGTCTCTATTTTTGACCTTTCTGTCCTCCAATCATCCCTCTCCTTGGACAATTTGGATTTCTGGTCTATGTACCTAGTGTTGGTGGACTCTAGGTCTTTCACTTGCCCCCTCAATCTGTCTATTTCTTTCATCACTTCTGGGCTCTTTTCCAACTTAACTACTTCTTGGACAATTTCCTTATATTCTACCACTGGTTTTTGTGACTTCAACATAAACGCTTCATTTTGGGTAGTTTCCAGTTGCTTTTCGTGATGAGATTTTTTGGATGTGACATCCTGTAGAGCAACTTTCAATCTAGCAATTTCCTTTTCAGTCTCTGGCTGCACTAAGAACACCTCATTGACCCTTTCTTTAATCTCCACCTTGGGCTTCTGTTTCTCTACCACAAAATACTTGGACTGCAACTCTGATAACTCTCGGGTCAGGGTTATACTTTTATTTCTTTCTTCTTCAATCGATGTTTTAAGCCTGGCTGCCTCTTTCAGGATTTCAGGGTCTTGTTCTACCTTCTTTACTTCCTTTACTATGACCTTAGGTTCAACTGACTCGATCAGTTTTTCTAGCTCTTCTGTTCTGTTTCTCAGTTTCACAATGTTTTCCTGCAGGGACTTTCTGCGGAAGGTCTCATCGTCAATCTGTAGCTGCAATGCCCGTGTTGCCTTTAACATCTCAGGGTTTCTTTCTAGCTTGACTACTTCTTTTAGCACCACTTTTTCCTTCACATTAGGTTGCTTCTGCTCAAGTACTAGCACTTCCATTTTGAAGCGTTCTAAGGCTTGTGAAAGGGAATTGTTTTCTTCTTTGAGGGTTTTAATCTCTTTTCTCAAGGTCTGGGCTTGCGATTCTAGATTTGGGTCTTTTTCTATTTCTGTAACTTCTTTGGTCAGCAGTTGTGGCTTGTTGCTTTTCCTCTGGTTTTCCAAAGTCGCCAGTTTTTTACTTACTATGTCTATCTCAGACTGAGAATTTCCTCTTTCTTTGAAGGTATTGTCAGCTTGGGATTTCATTGCTGCTATTTCACTCTCCAGCTTAGGATCTCTGTAATACTGTACCATTTCCTTTTCCTCCAGCCTCTCCACAGGTCTTTGTGTCTTTAGTAGAAGGATTGTCTTCCTGTTCTCTTCCAATTTTTGCTGCACCTGTGCCACCTTTACTTTCTCCTCTTCCAGTTCCTTTGACAAATTCTCTGATTCCTTGACTGATCTCAGGGAATTCTCTGAGCGTAGGTTTTGCTGCATTGATAGCTGAACTCCATCATGAGTATCTGACTGAAGAAACAAACAATATTAAAATAGTATAAATCGGATTCCTTGCAACAAGAAAAAGAACAATTATATACAGTATGCTCAAATTTTTCTTTAGCCTTCAGGTGATTTTTTTTAAAATCCAATCTACAACTGTTTTAACTACACCATATATGTGCGGATCTGTATAAGAAATTTACATATAAGGTTGGGCCACATACTCTTATGAGTGCCAAATTCCTCCAACTTTTATGTGTTGTTTGTTACCAATAGCTGTTAGGTCTTCATGTTTTTTTGATAAGTATTTCTAATCGCTTAAAAAAGGGCTGTGTTCCTGATAAAGGTTATTTCTTCAATATATCATTTGTTTTATCCATGTTTCAGTACAACATAGTATTTGCTGTAGTTTGAATGTTACAACCATTGTTCCTATTCTGTTTTTCAACATTCAGTGTTTCCAGGTGGTAAATCTTTGTTTTTCTCCATATTATTTGGCCACGTATTTATTGCTATCCTTTGTTAGGTAACACATTCTCTATACTCCTGTGTGAGATTAAACCAACTATGAATGGAGATAATACATAAAAAGTCTGATGTTATAATACCTTGTCTAAAACCTTTTTGGCAAACTCCATTTGGTTCAGTTGCTGCTTGCTCTCCACTGCTGCCTCCGTGTATCGCTTCACCAAATCCTTTTGCTATAAAAGAAGCAGAGATAAGGGATTTGTTCTCAGATTATATCAAGTGATCAAATTCCAACAGTATTCAGAAGGAAAGAAAAGTGTAAAGTGAATAACATTGATTATTTCATGACAATGGCACTTGAAAGTGGGTGGGATATATTAGGCAGCAAGTGAACATGTTGTCCCTGAGGTTAATGTGCTAAAAGTAAAAACAATTTGCAAGTGTAAGAATTTGAGCCTAATTGTAATGGCTTAATGACTGGTTCAGAGCAACTCCAAAACAGCCGCTCTTGTGGGATGTTCCTTGTCTACAGTGATCAGAACCTACCAAAAGTGGTCCAAGGAAGGAAAACTAGCGAACTAACAACAGAGTCATGGGCGGCCAAGGCTCATTAATGTATGTGAGCAGTGAAGGCAGGCCTTTTTTGGATTGTGTTGGGAAGGGTCAGAATCTCCACAAGGTTATTTTACCATCTGCATCCATTTAAAATATAGAATATAAAATAAAGGCGCGACACGTCACCGTGGATGAATTCCGCGCAGATTTTGATCCGATGGTGAGTACAAGCCATCGGATCCAATTTCGGAGGAGGAATCTCCGCTGGAAACGGTCCAGCGGACCGTTTCCAGCGGAGATCCCCTCGTGTGTACGGGGCCTTATGGAAACCCTCCAAGCAAAAAAGACCCGATACAAATTTTACCCATCCCCAATTAAAAGCATTGGCTGGAGCTGGGCATAAAATTATATTACATAATGGCTTTTGAAACGGTTATATGAAAGATATACTTTTTGTTTAAGGAAATGTATATTCGTTGGTGCATTGTGACCCACCTGGCTTTCAATGCTTTCCCGAACAGTGTTGAGTTTTGGCATCTTGGCAGCAGAGACAATGGAGCTGTCCAGGGTGGAGCAGTATCTGTCAGCCTGAGTCTCATAATCCTTTCAGAAAAACAAGGTTGAATGAGTCAACATTTTGAGGTCAGTAGCTGTAGTTCTCCTAAGTAAATGGCAAATCTAAAATAAACTTCCACAATACAGTTAGCTATTTTGTAAGTTGAACAAATACTTGTGAAACTGCAGGGGCAGTCTTACAGTAAGCTGGCTGACTGTACACGAGTAGAAATTAGTTCAACATTTTTTGTTTTAGGAATGTTTGCTCGATTTTTTTTTTTTTTGGATTGTTGGTGGACTGAAGTGACAAGAAAATTGGAAGGAGCTGGATGTAAAAACTTCCTTGAACAAACAAAACTTTAACCGTGATTGTGTTTTTTTTTTTTTTTTTTTTTTACAGAAAATTAAATACATTCCAAAATCAAATGTTAAGAAGCACACAACATTTTGAATTGCTTTCAAAAAACATTTTGTAAAATTATCAAATGAAGTGAGAATTGCACAAATCTTTGTATGAATATTTATTCAAAAATCCTATTGTGTATGGCCTGCTTTAATCATAAAGAAGCTAAGGCTTCACTGGGTACTGTGGGAGTTTTAGCTGACAGGGCACATCTAACAACAAACCAGGACAGAGGACTGTACTTACATTTAGAGAGTTGGTCAGATCCTTAGAAAGCTTCAACATATTGTTCTTCTCTGGTTCCTTTCTCTGGATCTCCTCTACAAGCCTCTGAAATTACAATATGCATTCAAATCAAAATTTCTTATACAATGCAAAGGGTTTTAATATTGTTTGAGAGTAACAGTAAATAAAATAAGTCTTCAGTGAGCTAAATATGTGAAAATAACGAGTATATGTGCATATGCCCAATGAGTCATCAAAACTTGTGGTGACAACACACCGCTATACAGGAACATCCACGTCTGCAAATGATGGAACAAATGAATGGTGATCTGACTGTCTATCAGAAGACTCCCAGCAAAAAAGGAAAACTCAGAGGGAGGTTGGTTGAATCCTTCCCATATGCTCACTCCTCTGCTGCCAGTTCCAGCAATGTCTTATCGTATGGGAAGAATTCAAGCCATGGTTTACCCACGCAGGGACGATATTAAACAGGCACATGCAAAAAACAGTGTATGTACGTATGATAATTAACATAACTGTAAACTGTTACCATGACCAAAGAGGGCCAGGGTAGAGGTAAGGCAAGCTATACTGTACTGTCCCCTAAAGGGATATCCGTCTTTGTCTAATAGCCTTCATATCAGGAATGAAGAGGAAAAGGAGACGGAGGAAGAAGAAAAAAAGAGAAAGAAGAGAGAGAGAGGGCAAGTACCACTGATGCGGGAACTGCACAATCAAGTTTTACAGTCGACCATAGCTTTTTTTTTTTTTTTTTTTTTATTTCTAACTTCTATCTCTAGCTACATTTTTAAACCCAAAGACACTGTCACATGATTATCAGAAACACCTGCTCTCTGTCTGCTTCTTTGTAGTCTTCAACAGCAGGGTGAAAAAATATGTTGGCAATAGAAGTGACCACCTGATCCTTGCCTACCACACCCCCGTCCATTAGGATACTCGGGTGGATAGATGGGATGGATGACATTGCTCCTGTGAGTCTGCCTCATATTCCACTTAGAGACATGACCAAGGGGTTATGGGAAGAATGGCCTGCTTGCCAAAACCCATGTCACCAAAATGTGACAATGGCACTTTTGGTAACACTATACCACTTTGAAAGAGAAACAACACTGATGTGACTGCTGTTTATTGTTAGAAAACGGGGTTAGAAGTAATTAAAAAAAAAGTACAAACAGTTATTTGATTAAATATTTAGGGGGAAAGGACACCAAAACCTTTTTTTTTTATTTGTCAGAAGTTCAGATTTAATACAGTGCCATATCCACAACACCAATGTACTATTTTGAGTGGGATTAGCTTTTAACTATTGTGCTGTGTAAGGAAGTCCAAAGCAAACTTACCTTCTGGCTTTGGAGCTTGTAGCTGACCTGACTTGGACTATCTGATGATGTGATCTGGTTGCGTGGAAGTCCTTTTAGCCAAGAGTCCAAGTTTTCACTAGCAGATTTAAACTGCTGATATGGTAGGTTGGTGTCTCTGAGCATCTTTTCTCTGCAAACAATAAAATAAAAATTAGCAATTTTATGTTAGTAAGCACATCTGTTTACTGTGATTTACAGTCTCATGTTTCATAATGATTGTCCTTTTCTCTAGGGGCTAAGCAATATTTGATGATGCTCCATCTTAAAGTGGTTGTTAAACCACTTTCAGTAATATACACTATCCGTTCTGTATCCTAATAGAGTGCCTCCCTGTCTCTGTGTTTCATTAAAAAAACTCTCACGGCAGCTCCCGGCGCTCATGTAACCGGCCATGTCTCCTCTCTGCCCATCTGATATAAGCAGTGGGCGTTGCCAAGGTTTCCCTGCTGACGTCAGAAGGACACAAGGAGGAGAGGAGAATGGAGACATGACCGGTCATGATTGCTGGGAGCCGCTGTGAGATATGGTGAAGGGGGTATTTTTTTAATGAAACACAGAGACAGCACGGCACTCGATTAGCATACAGAACGGATTGTATATAGATATATATATTTTATTCCTGCAGCAGGAGGGGGTGGGGCATAAGCAATATCAGTTTAAATTGTGAAATAATGATTAAAAATTAACTAGTAAATGAATAATGAAGTAAAAATACCCTTATATAGAAAAATAGTACACATAACAAACATAATTATTATTATTCTTTACATACATAGAGAAAAACAGCTGAGATGGACTAAAGGGTTTTGTTATAACGAAGGAACAGTCCCTAAAAATGGGGGACAGTTGGGAAAGCCATATACCCATAATTACAGATTGAATGCTCCTAAGCCTTACTATTAGTCATAATAAAGTTTATCTCTAGGCAAAACCTTTTTTAGTTTTGGATAGCATGGGGATGGGTTAGACCCTCTGTCAAGTTATAATTGCTGTCTGGGTCCCTATTGGGTACGTTCACACGTTTGTTTGCCATAATGAAAAAGAAAGTTAGAGGAAATACAATTGTAGTGTTGTCCACAAAATAAAATTCAAGGATAAACCTTCTAGAGGAGAAACGTTCCAGGGACAACTATCTAAGAGGGGAATTTCCCTCACTCTGGGAGACTTCCTTTTGTTAAAGGGACACAAACAGAAAAAAATATACTTGCAGGGGTTTGAACTATTTCCAACTTTATTCACCTACTAACAATTTTTTTTGGCTATATATACAATTGAATGCTTACCTTTGATCCAGCTGGTCAGCTACAGCATGGTATCTATCATTGAGTTTCTGGACCTGGAGGCGTTGCTGTGGCAGGTCAGGACTATGCTCCTGAGTGTTGCTCTGTAGGGAACTGCACGCCATTTCTGTATCTTTCAAGCTTCGGTTCAGCTTCAGAAGATTGTCTTGCTTATCAACAAGGTCTCTCTTCAATTTCTGTTTGAGAAAAAAAACTTTTTATATAAAAACATTACATTTTCGGGAGGGCTGAGAAAAAGAGACTTTGTTCAACACTGAAATTCACAACAAAAGATATTGGAGATATTGCCAACAGTTGACTAAAACGAAGAAGCCAATAGCTGATCTATAAATCTATAAAGTGCCTTATGCTGTTGCTTGAGATTTGGCCCTTAAAACTGAACATTGAGCAATTGCTTACTAAAGAATTTGTAATTCTGCACTGTCAATCTTATGGTTTACACAACAGCTAGTCTATGGCCAGCAGTTGTAAGATGTAGTGCATTCCACTGTATTCCTTTTCACTATAATGGAAAAAGCGTATCAAGAGTTTCTGAATCATAAAAATTATTGAACAAAATCTTGTTTTGCCCAGAGTTTAGTTCTCAATGTTTAAATCAAAATTTGAAAGAATTTAAGGTACACAAACCATAGGATGGACTATGGGTGTCCTGAGGTACTGCGGCGCCACATCCTAGATAGTACTAGAAGAGTTTGTTGTGGTTAACACAGAATATATTTTTATTCATGCAATCCCAAAGACATGGGTGATTGAACCAACATTACAGTACATATAGTAAAAAATACATTAAAAACATGGATTGTCACAGAATAGTTCTGTGATACTAAAACAATTCAAATAGAATTTACTAAAACCAATAGAGGTCCACTAGGGACATCAACAAGGGTTGATGAACAACGTAATTATTGATTACTCATCCTTTTTTCTTTAGGTATATCTCATATTTTTTTGCTCATGACCTTGGTTGCCTTGGTGTTACTGGGGATTGGCGCTGTCATGGGGTTTACTGCAGGATTTGTACGGCCGGGTAACCACAGCATGGTATGCATGCTGTGGATTATTTGGGGTTAATTGGAGCGATTCCCTTGTTCATTGCCGCTTATGATGGCTATACCATCTGGTGTGTGCAGCGATCCAGGGACACGCCCCGACTCTTGCTATTGGCGGGGCGTGCGTCCCCACTCCTCCCCTCCACAACGAGCCTGCCCTGGTTTGTGTAAGCCTGTTGTGAGCGTCATCAGACGCTCGCAGGGCTTTAAAACAGGGTGATTGGCTCGCGGGGATCCCGGCCGGGTCACGTGATGCGGAAGCCCCAACCGCACACGTGATTGGAGGCATATAGATATATAATGGGACAGGCAGCCCAAGCAGATAGAGGCTACCTCCCCAACGTTAGTGGCGTATCAATCAGCATGACAGCTCGGGCTTGGTGAGTACACGGACGGTTTTTCCTTAATTATCTCAGTACTGCTGGCTGGTTATGATATTTCTCAAAAACGGGCAACATACTTACGCTTAATACACGTTTATGTGTTTTCTCTGATAAGATACCCTTCCACTCCACCGCAGCGTCTTATACTTTCTGGTCTCTATCTTTCCCTACTCTTATGGGATTAGTCTCCCTCATCCCTACATATGCAGGTTGTATCTGCAATATTGTATTTACTCATAAAATTGACCAGCCTACTGTCTGCTGCAGTATATATATTTGGGTATGTATTTTATCATTATGGCACTCACTTATTATTCCCCCTTTACCCTGATTGGATAAAAATCCTTTTCTTTTGTGGAGCCTTTACCAGTATTGTTTCATTTGCCCCATTAGAATCATCTACCAGCCCTCTCTCCACCTTAACCGTTTTTGATGCCTGGACTTTTTACCTCCTGATCCAGTCCGTCTCACCGCAATTCAAACTTAACCCTATCCATTACCGTGGATGGTAGGCTTACCATTTTTGCCCTTGGTCATTTATTTTGCTGTTTTCACATACAGGCCTATTTACCACCACCTATCGGTGTCTATGGGAGCTACCTTGACCTCTACTCCTGTCCTCATTGTTACTGCTATCTTCCTTTTTATTACTGGGTGGCACCTCCAGCAATTGTTGAGCACGTTTATATGGGTGGTCACAGTTTCCTGCATGGACCCATCCTTCCTATCAGTATAAATATTATGTGGTATGTCCCTACATCTCCTGCATGTGGTCCCTCCTTGTGCTGTCCCTTTGGTGGCGCTGTGGCAACCTTGGTCATTGATGCATGTTCTGTTATAGTGCTTTTTTGCACATTGGATACAATTTATTGCTATCTACAAATGTCTAATAATACACTAAATTGTAAACCAATAATAGTCTACTTTTTCCTTTTTAGAAAATCTATAGCTCCTGAAGAAGCACTCAACTGCGAAACATGTAGAGCTCATGCAAAAACACGTCTATCAATAATTACGTTGTTCATCAACCCTTGTTGATGTCCCTAGTGGACCTCTATTGGTTTTAGTAAATTCTATTTGAATTGTTTTAGTATCACAGAACTATTCTGTGACAATCCATGTTTTTAATGTATTTTTTACTATATGTACTGTAATGTTGGTTCAATCACCCATGTGTTTGGGATTGCATCAATAAAAATCTATTCTGTGTTAACCACTGGTGCCTAGAAAGTCCATTACTTCCTCAAACAACAAACCCTTCTAATGTTTAAATCAAGTCAACAGAATTTCAGTACCATTCCCGACCTGAAGTTGCATTACTTACAGTACACTTTGTAGTATGGTGTAAGACTGTATGTCTACATTAAAATTTACACTGTGAATTGGCTATGATATGAAGAATTATTTAACAATGTTGTTGATTACAGTATCAGAACTAAGTCGCATACAGTAGGCTTAGCCTATCCAAGCCAAATCTGTACAGGGTCTAAGATGTTATCTTTGATGCCAACTTTACTAACTTTCCAGGGGTCTCCACTCTTGAAACACTTGTTTGTGGAGGCTTCCAGTGTCCTCTATGAATGTCATCAGAAACCTTCCTATTCATGGAGTGGATGTTTTGATAAGTTATTAAACTATTATGCCAATAATGACCTATTGGAATGTAGATATGCTTCTGGCTGGTGACCAGTAATGAACAATAAGTTTTACAATAAATTACTTATATGTAATACAACATTGATTTTATAACCTTATAAACGTACAGTGTATGTATAGCAAGTATTTAAGAATGTAACTTTGGTCTTGCTAACTATAAAATGGGTGCGTTAAGTGAGTATTGTTGTCTTGCAGACAACTCATCTTTGCTGTTTGCCAGCAGATCACTCTACTCTGGTTATAGCAAGCTAAAGGTTACAACTTCCCCTATTGTGTTTCTTCTAAATCAAAATGTGGTTTCTTACTTGGATTTGACTTGAACGCTCCTGAATGGTGTTGGGCCCAACAGGTAAAGCTCTGTCTTCTGCAAGGAAACTTTCAAACCCTCTTATCATGTCCTCAGTCTTGCTGGTCTGACTCTCCAAGTTCAGAGATGCTTTGGCTCTGTAAGAAGATAATTTAGCACTATACAGGGACTGAAAAATGATTGCATATAATACTGTGTCACTGAACTACAGATGACTGCAAATTGGTGGAATTATTTTAGTGGACACTTAACAAGCCTCTTGACATTATAATTCTGAAACTTTAACTGTACTTCTGATGCTTGACCTCTTGGTCAAGTTCAAACTGCAAATCTGGGATAATTTAAAGGGTGACAAAAATACAGAAATAATAGATGTAAAGAGAATAAATAGAATTATAGTCGTTTTGGGAAACAAAGACAAGTGGAAAGCCAAAACTCATTGGAGTATTGCCTTGGGGAAAAAAGAAGAAGAGTGCATCTTGTGTTGATCTTCTGACTTTTGAAAATTTCAGATCCACCCACACATACCAGGGGTTAATTTAGACAACGTTTTAGTGCATATTCAAAGCCACTTTGGGTAAAATGTGTTGAGACCGTGTTGGTTTGATATTGATGTCTGTGTCCTCGAAGATTGATGGTTGCTACTGAGACAGAAGAATATGAAGAGGAATAAAGGGGAAGTCTCCCCACAGGGACACGCCTTGCTAATGTCTGTATAAGAGGGTTTTTTGCCCTTAATTTGAAATGATTTTCTCTCATTTCCTGATGAGTGTAGAAAACGAGAAGGAAAATCTCTGCATTGGGACACAGACGGAAAAAGACCTGACAGTAACCTTTCATGTCATAACATGCTTCTAACCACAAATGAATATTACATCTTGGATCAGCCTTTCTCAACCTTTTTACCATTAAAGAAATCCTTAAAATAACTTTCCGATCTCAGGGAACTTGTGCTAATAATTACTATTTCTGAAGCTCACAGGTCATTAGGAAGAATGCTCATTACAATGGTAGTGTGAAGAAACTCCCCCTTAAAGACAGCTAAAAAACATGATCGTTGTTAGTGGTTACTTTTGTTAATAGTCCGAATATGCTCATGGCTGAAGGAACCTCTGAAGGAATCCTAGGGTTCCACAGAACCCTGGTTGAGAAAGAGACTGTCTTATGCTGGCTATAAATGGATCGCAACACAGAGCGGCTGAATTTTTTTTTTACATCTATGAACGTTCCCGTTTCAGAGAAGTCAATCTAATGATCAACACCCCTTAAATTAGCTTGTTGGAAAATGTTCCTTTCGATTTTTCAATTGATTAGCGCTGTAGCCAATTGGTTGCACCTCTGAACAGTGTGTTTTAAAGACAGAGGAGTCCTTACTGTCATAATACAACACAGCAGGGAGGATTTTCGTTTGTGTGGATGGGGAATCTGTTCAGTTTTTCAATCAGCCTCCTGACCCATATTCCCATTCTTTCTCATATATACAACAAGACAATATATATTTACTGTTACATACTCCTCTCCGTAGAGTGTTGAAAGGACCTTGA
The DNA here is from genome assembly GCF_905171775.1 of Rana temporaria. Taxonomy (NCBI): domain Eukaryota; kingdom Metazoa; phylum Chordata; class Amphibia; order Anura; family Ranidae; genus Rana; species Rana temporaria. The sequence continues at coordinate 102,623,471 of NC_053500.1, forward strand.
CATCGTTGTACTTGTTATTGACATTTGTTAAGGTGGTTGGGAGTTGGGCTGCTGTTGATCCTGTTGGTTTCTTTGCCAGGAAGTTTTCACACTCCCTCTTTGCAGCTTCTTTCTCTGCTGCAATATTTTGGATGCGCTGAGCTGTTCCCTGCAAAATGAAGTTACAAAATGTTTGATCTATTAGCTAAATACTTTGTATTTTATTTTGAAAGCTGTCTCAATTATTAACAGTGCACAAAACGAGGGGAATTTGGGACTTTAAATGAAGTGTGTGTGGCGAATTCAAAAGAATTCATGCGAGTGTAAAAATTTGGCATGTTTATTATTGAACTAATCATTTGCGTGACATATAACAGTATTACACACACGATATAGAAGAATGACAATATAAAATGTAAATGATAATAAAAGCATGGCATATTGCAATATGAGATATAAATGATAATCCCCCATGGCCTGAGATAAACAAAATTGCAGGGTATGGTATAACAAAGATGTTTGAATCATCTAAAAATGGTTGAGCCCATTCAGATTCATTCATTTACACAACATTTTTAGAGCTTTAAACCTTAAATCTGAACTCCAAACAGCTAAACAAGCATATGGAATACATATAAGTGAGCTGTTTAACCTGACAAAGAGTTTGCATTTCTGTACATCCAGTTCTGAGTTTTTTTATGGTCCCATCACAAAGCATAGCCTTATCTGGCAGGGCAGGGGATATGATTTTTCACTGTTGCAGTTAAAGAAAAACCATAATTTTTTTATGTTGTTTAACTCCCCAGGGGGCCAAGTGCATACAATATATGGGCCCTGTTCAATTCTGGGTGGAGTTACAGCCAATATAAAATGGTGTATTTAGGGGACAATCAGGCCACCAGTCAGAATTTGACCAAGTGATATACAGTATGTGCTTGGTCCCTGGCCTTAAATAACCCTTACAAGCCATATCCCTCCTCAAGCCTGTGACTTGACAGTTCAAAGAGAAGTTGCAGACTGATCATCTGTCACTTTGTGCTTTCCTACTGTCAGCATGTTCCTTGTTGGCATATAAGCAGGGTAGCCCAAATGACTGTCTCGTTGTGCTGCTTTTTCGTCTCCCACTCTGAACTCTACTCGGGAGATATGGCTCCCAACTGACTCTCATTTGGAGTGACTGTTCCTTATTTAGCACAAAATCATTCTGTCCCTCTTTCCTCCTCACTTATCCCTCTTTTTGGCCCAATGTATAGATCTCAATAAAACATGCACTACCGAAAGTAGTTATGCTACACAAAACCTTTTATCTAACCTCTAAGTGATTTTATTTACATTTTTCAAAAGCCAGTATAAAGGAAAAGTTTTGGTAAAAAAAAAAAAAAAAATCATGTGGATTTAGGCAGTTACATTTTGCATATTAATCCTTTATGGTGTGTGTAACTGGAGGTGTGCCAAATGTGTGTCTTTTGTCTACATACTTTGTGCTAAAATGTGTTCCCATTTTTAGAAAGTTGCTAGGTCTTTAGATATTTTGTGACTCAAGTTGTAGTGACTCTCAAAAAGGTTTCTGCACTACTTTTTCTGCGATTTCATTGTGACTTGCATTGACTTCTGTTAAATGAAGTCACAAGCTGCAATGAAATCAAAGGTCTAAATTTCACTGATCCACGACTTTGAAATCGTGCTGAAGTAGCGTGATTTCAAAGCCTCACTGGTGTGAACTAGGGTGTGTAAAAAATAAATGCATCCAAGTGCAAAATAGGTATCGGTAATTGGTATTGGCGTGTGCTTGAGAAAAAGTATCGGCACTTGTACTCAGTCCTAAACTGGTATCGGTGCATCCCTAGTAATAGTTGCTGTGGTACTGGATCTGATCAGATTTAATTGTTTAAAATTTTCTCAAGGAGTCTTTTAGGCTTCCTTAACCACTTAAGGACTGAGCCTCTTTCTGAGATTTGGTGTTTACAAGTTAAAATATATATTTTTGCTAGAAATACTTGGAACCCCCAAACATTATTTATATTTTTTTCTAACACCCTAGAGAATAAAATGGCGGTCGTTGCAATACTTTGTCACACCGTATTTGCGCAGCAGTCTTAAGCGTACTTTTTTGGGGAGAAAAAAATAAAAAATGTTGCATTAAAAAATAAGACAACAGTAAAGTTAGTCCAGTTTTTTTTATATTGTGAAAAATAATGTTACGCCGAGTAAATTGATACCTAACATGTCACACTTCAAAATTGCGCCTGCACGTGGAATGGCGACAAGCTTTTACCCTTAAAAATTTCCATAGGTGTGTTTAAAAAATTCTACAGTTTGCATGTTTCGAGTTACAGAGGAGGTCTGGGGCTAGTCTTATAACGATCGTGGTGATACCTCACATGTGTGGATTAAACACTGTTTTCATTTGCGGGCGCTATTCACGTATGCGCGTTAAAAAAAAAATCTATTTAACTTATTATTTATTTTTACACTGTAAAATTAAAAATGGTGTCAATTTTATTCCTATTACAAGCAATGTAAACATCATAAAAAAAATAAAAATAAAAAAGGGGGTTTGGAATAATGCCCTTCTATTGCTTAAAGGGTCACTAAAGGAAATTTTTTTTTTTGCTGAAATGACTGTTTACAGGGCATAGAGACATAATAGTTAACTGATTCCTTTCAAAAATGATTAAAAATAGATAAAAAAACAATCATATAATGTGCCTGCAGTGTAGTTTCGTTTTTGCTGTTGTTTGCTGGTTCTCTGATGTACAGAGAGCCACTAGAGGGCAGTCAGCCAATAGAGAGCAGTGATACTTTGTCTAAAACTCCTCAGCACCAATCCAGTTTAGTTTTACTCACACCTCCTTGATTAGTGACCACCGTGAGAAATCTCCCAGTACTGTGGTCATCAGGAAACAGGCAACCAGGAAGTGTCCAGAACAGAGAGGATTTACAGCAACATGAAAGCAAAAACGAACAATGAGGACATGAAACCAGGACTGCAGCAAGGTAAAGGAAGCTATTTAGATAAAAAAAAAAATTCCTTTAGTGACCCTTTAAAGTTTTCCAAAAAAACGTGCCAAGGTGTTCTGGGGTCTTAAAATGTCGCTTTTTCAGGGCTTACAGATCGGTCAACCTGCCTAGAACTGTATGTTAATGTCTTTGGAGCAGGAAAAGAGGGGAAATCTGACAATAAACAAATCTGACAGAAGTACTAACCTTCACCTACTATATAGAAAAAAACATTTTTATTAAAGAGGGCACATACTCAAATGTTAACATCCCTCAATTCACTCACCTCCTGGTCCTTCAGTCTTCGTGTTATATCTTGGCTTGGTGAAGATCGGTTCACAGGCGCACGCACCCTTGTCAGGATCTCCTGCTCTGTGTCTTGCAAGTCTCCATGGATTTTGTTTAGCTTGTTGAGGATCTGGGTTGCCTGAGGATCTTCACTTGGAACACTAGAAGTTCGGACTGGTGGAATAGGCGTTCCACCCACAGAAGCTGCCCAAATAATATACAGATTTAAGAGTCACACTTCGATTTCAAAATCCCCCCTTACTAACAAAATTGTATTTCAATGCAGCCTCATCGTTTAACGAAACACTTGCAAACATACAGGTGCATCTCATAAAATTTGAATATCATCAAAAAGTTTATTTTTTTTGGTAATTCAAAAAGTGAAACTCATATATTTTAAATGAATGTGTTACACACAGAGTGAAATATTTCAAGCATTTCTTTCTTTTAATTTTGATGATTATGGCTTACAGCTAGTGAATACCCCAAATTTAGTATACCTGTACTTGGATATTACATAAGACCAATAAAAAAAAATATTTTTAATACAGAAATGTTGGCTTACTGAAAAGTATGTCTATGTACAGTATAGTACATGAATTGCTGCATCAATGCTGCGTGGAATGGAGGAGATCAGCCTGTGGCACTGCTGAGGTGTTATGGAATCCCAGGTTACTTTGATCGTGGCTTTCAGCTCACCTGCATTGTTGGGTCTGGTGTCTCTTGTCTTCCTATTGACAATACCCCACAGATTCTCTATGGGGTTTGGGTCAGGTAAGTTTGCTAGCCAATCAAGCACAGTGATCATTAAACCAGGTATTGGTACTTTTCTCAGTGTGGGCAGGTGCCAAGTCATGCTGGAAAATGAAATCGGCATCTCCATAAAGCTGGTCAGCAGATGGAAGCATGAAGTGCTTTCGAATTTCCTGGTAGAGGGCTGCGCTGACTTTGAACTTGATAAAACACAGTGGACCAACACCAGCAGATGACATGGCTCCCCAATTTATCACTGACTGTGGAAATTTCACACTGGACCTCATGAACTTGGATCCTGTGTCTGTCCACTCTTCCTCCAGACACTGGGACCTTGATTTTCAAATGAAAATTTTCACAGTGCGTGATGATTTGGGGAGTCATTTTTATCTGCTGGTGTTGGTCCACTGTGTTTTATTAAGTCCAAAGTCAACACAGCACTCTGCCAAGAAATTCTAGATCACTTCATGCTTGCCTCTGATGACCAGCTTTATGGAGATGCTGATTTCATTTTCCAGCAGGACTTGGCACCTGCCCACACTGCCGAAAATACCAATACCTGGTTTATTGATCACGGTGTCACTGTGCCTGATTGGCCAACAAACTCGCCTGACCTAAACCCCATTGAGAATCTGTGGGGTATTGTCAAGAGGAAGATGAGAGACACCAGAATCAACAATGCGGATGAGCTAAAAGCCACTATCAAAGAAACCTGGACTTCCATAAGACCTCAGTAGTGCCACAGGCTGATCGCCTCCATGCCACACCGCATTTATGCAGTAATTCATGCAAAAGGAGCCCCGACCAAATATTGAGTGCATACTATAGTGTACATGGACATAATTTTCAGTAAGCTAACATTTCTGTATTAAAAATCCTGTTTTTTTTTTCTTTGTCTTATGTAATCACATTTTGGAAGAGCTGGTTTATCTATCCCTTCACCTCGTTTGACACTACTGGACTATTTTGTGTTGTATATCAATCGCTGTACATTTATTTGGTTGGCACGCGTGTGGTCACTTTGCATATTGTTGCTAGTTATATTTGTTTGCACTTATTCAATTCGATGTGTATTTATATTATATGCTATTGAATGTTTATATATTTACTTTAAGAAAAAAGTGACATTATTGGACCAGTTACTGTGTGTCTATGGGGTGTGACAAATTATTACCCAGTTTGTTGGCTCTTGCAGGCTCCAGGTTGCTTGACTTCAGAGCATTTTGCACTGCTGCCTTTTTCTTTTTGGCATCACTCAGCTCTGCTTCTAATCTGACAAAAGAAGTAATCATGAGCAAGCTGATCACATATTTAGCGGAATAAAGTGCAACTGTTCTCATGTACAAATAGTAATATTAATACTAACAGAGTTAGAGTGGAACTTCAGACAGACACCTAAATGCACAGCTGAAATACATACTGTATATGTAAACAGTTTTACCTGCCAAATGACTCTGGGGCTGATATACTAAAACTGGAAAGTGCAAATTCTAACTTCAGCTTTGTTCAATTTAGCTTTGACAAAAAAAAACTGAGGCCCAGATTCCCAAAGGGCTTACGATGGCGCAACGCCATGTACGCCGTCGTAAGTCCTAATCTGGGCCGTCGTATCTATGCGTCTGATTCTTAGAATCAGTTACGCATAGATAACCATTAGATCCGACAGGCGTAAGGCTCTTACGCCGTCGGATCTTAAATGCAATTTTTTTTTTGTCCTCTAGGTGTCGTTTTCCCCGTTGAGTATGCAAATTAGCTAGATATGCGAATTCTCGAACGTACGAGCGGCCGACGCAGTGAAGTTACGACGTTTAAGTAAAGTTGCCCCTGCTATATGAGGGGCAACCAATGTTGAGTATGGCCGTCGTTCCCGCGTCTAAATTTACGTTGTTTGCGTAAGTCGTCCGTGAATGGGGCTGGACGCCATTTACGTTCACGTCGAAACCAATGACGTCCTTGCGATGTCATTTGGAGCAATGCACCCTGGGATATTTTTCGGACGGCGAATGCGCAGTACGTTCGGCGCGGGAACGCGCTTAATTTAAATGATACACGCCCCCTACCCGCCTAATTTGAATTAGGCGGGCTTGCGCCGGGTGATTTACGCTACGCAGCCGCAACTTTACACGCAAGTGCTTTGTGAATAAAGCACTTGCATGAAAAACTTGCGGCGGCGTAACGTAAATGACATACGTTACGCCACCGCAGAGATACGCCCGATCTACGAGAATCTGGGCCTGAAAGTTTCTATGCAGAGCACCAGTTTTTGCATGCTCCAGTTTTAGTAAATCAACCCCTCTATTTAGCTAGAAAGGTGACACAATTTTGCAGATTCCTGGTATCACCTGGCTGTTCCTTGAGCAATGACTGAGCATTAACACAGGTCCTCCTTGTAGTATATACTTACTGTACCCTGCTTAAACATTTCCTTCAGTTCTGGCCTCTCGCACACTGGGCGTTTAGCCCCTGTGTGTCAAATCCCAGCATTTTCATGCTCCCAGGAGGCACAGGTCCAGCATCTAGCCCCACTGCCTGCATCCTGTCAAAATCTATGAGAGCCTGAAGTATGTTGTACCGATTGGTACTTATGTTTAGGACCCCATGCTTTCAGGGATGTATGCCAAGAATGCAGGATTTTTGTGTTCCAGGCATGAGCCCCTGAACACATAGGGCTTTACACAGGAGTACCACTCAGTACAGGGTCCAGCCGCTAAACATATTTTAATCGGTCTTCGACAGGCAATAGGGATGGTCACTGCACTCGTGACTACTGGATGCGTGAAATGCCCAGTGTGCCTGAGGCCTATCAATATCTTTTACTCCAAATCTGATTTATGTCACATTTGCAGCATTTAAAAATACATGTAATGATTTGTAATGACTACCTAAATGGACAGTAGGAAGGATTTATATAGATATCTATCTACATAAATGTAAAGGGTATATCCGCACTAGGAACTGAAGTTAATAAGTAGCTGTGCATTATAACCCAGACACCAGGCACAGATAATATATGTATAAAGAGTGCAGCGCTAAACAATAAAGTGCATTAGTGCAAATACAGACAAATATACTAATGTGCAGATAATCAACAGTATATAAACAATAACTGTGAATAAAGTTTGAAGACGCATATGCTAAATTACATCAATAAAGTGCAATTTGTGCAAACAAAAAGTTCTTATAAAGCTGTATTCCATTAAAGAAAGTCTCATGGAAGAGGAGAGTGTTTGGAAATGTAGATCGTGTACACCTGACGACGTGACAACCATCACCATAACAAAATGGAGGCTTACCGGAAAGCCAGCAACCCCTCTTATTCAGAGAGGTCCCACAGCGCTTGGTTGGATCTCTTATTCACTGAGAGAAATCCGGACGTTCCTCTCCTATGGCTGTGGATGGTATACACCGGGAGGTTCACAGCAACACACTATGCAAGATGCTGTGTAGGAAGCCTCGATATCAGAATGTTTAGGAAACAAAAGGACTTCACATAGTGTGATACTGTCTCAACATCCAGTTTATTAAGCAGTACACTTGCATAAAAGTCCAAGCTATGATCATGTCACAATCAACAGGTCAAACAGATAAAATCCTTATGAGTTTCAAGCAGTGATCGCACAAGTTCAGCAGCTACATGCACTGAACCTCCCGGTGTATACCATCCACGGTCATAGGAAAGGAACATCCGGATTTTTCTCAGTGGATATGAGATCCAACCAAGCGCTGTGTGGCCTCTCTGAGTAAGAGGGGTCGCTGGCTTTCTGGTAAGCCTCCAGTTTTGGTATGGTGATGGGTATCACGTTGTCAGGTGTATGATCGTCATTTCCAAACACATTCTTCTTCCATGAGACTTTCTTTGATGGAATCCAGCTTTATATGAACTTTTTGTCTGAACAAATTGCACTTTATTCACACGTGATGCAATTTAGCATATGTGTCTTCAAACTTTATTCACAGTTATTATTACTGTTGATTTTCTGCACAGTAGTATATTTTGATATTTGTCTATATTGGCACAAATGCACTTTGTTTATCGCTGCACTCTTTTTACATATACATACACATATATATATATATATATATATATATATATATATACATACATACATACACACAGTTGTGCTCATAAGTTTACATACACTGGCAGAATTTATGATTTCTTGCCCATTTTTCAGAGAATATGAATGATAACACAAAAACCTTTCTTTCGCTCATGGTTAGTGTTTGGCTGAAGCCATTTATTATCAATCAACTGTTGTTTACTCTTTATAAATCATAATGGCAACAGAAACTACCCAAATGACCCTGATCAAAAGTTTACATACCCCAGTTCTTAATATTGCTAATATTCCGAGTATTGCTCCCTTTAACATCAATGACAGCTTGAAGTCTTCTGTTGTATTTGTGGATGAGGCTCTTTATCTTTTCAGATGGTAAAGCTGCCCATTCCTCTTGACAAAAAGCCTCCAGTTCCTGTAAATTATTGGGCTGTCTTGCATTAACTGCACATTTTGACATCTCCACAGAGTGGCTCAATGATATTGAGGTCAGAAGACTGAGACGACCACTCCAAAACCTTCACTTTATTCTGCTGTAGCCAATGACAGGTTGATTTGACCTTGTGTTTTGGATCCTGTGCCTTTGTAGCTCACACATCCCCAAAACATCAGCGATCCACCTCCGTACCTTTTTATCATAGGCCTAGTTGACTCCTCTCCAAATGTAACGTTTATGGCTGTGACCAAAAAGCTCAATTTTGGGCTCATCACTCCAAATGACTTTGTAGCAGAAGGTTTGAGGCTTGTCTCTGTGCTGTTTGGCGTATTGTAAGTGGGATACTTAGTGGCATTTGCGTAGTAATGGCTTTCTTCTGGCAACTCGACCATGCAGCACATCTTTCTTCAAGTGCCTCCTTATTGTGCATCTTGAAACAGCCACACCACATGTTTTCAGAGAGTCCTGTATTTCACCTGAAGTTTTTTGTGGGTTTTTCTTTGAATCCCGAACAATTTTCCTGGCATTTGTGGTTGAAAATTTAGTTGGTCTACCTGACCGTTGTTTGGTTTCAACAGAACCCCTCATTTTCCTGTTCTTATTTAGAGTTTGAAAACTGATGATTGGCATTCTCAATTCCTTGTGTAGCGCCCCCTTACTTTCAGTATGGGTACTACGCTAAAGTTAGTGGGGAATGGGAGAGTTATTTTGTTCCCATTTACAATTTGCTAAATTGGGACTTCTGTCATTCCAGAAAAATCCACTGGGTCAGTCTGTGCTCCAGGGATGCGGTACCATCCCTGGCCAGCAGTTGGCGCCAGAGGGGTTCTGGCAGAGTAAGTTTTCCCCAGCAGCCAATTAGAGGAGTTTTCCCCTCGCGGGGCATGCTGGGGGAGGATATATCTGTGACAGGTGTCATGTGCTAAGCAAGTTTCGCAACGCGGCCCACCAGGCCAGAATTGCAGGCTACACAAAACCTCATCCGGAGGTAAAAGGGGACTCCAGTGACCTACTGGGTTCCCGGGTTCTATTGAAAGGATCCCAGGCTGGGGGGTCGGTTTGAGGGGAACCCGGAGGCAGGTTGTCCAACAGGGCTTGAACGAACCAATCGGGAATGCTGACAGGTACGCTTTGCTGTCATCTGGTGACCTATGCTAAAACCTACTGGGAAGATTCGCTCCATTCATCCATTTAGCTCACCTAAAGTAATTGGCCTGTGGCAGAGGCCCTAGAGCCTGGTCTGTGAGAGAGATCTGTTCCTCCCAGCAAATCCAAAGTGACACCTCGGCTGCCAGGCTTTTGAGAGGGGTCTGTCCGGGGGCACTTCACCCACTCACAATTTGATACTACTGAGAGCATGACTGCTCAGTTCATATCCAGGCCTGATATTGCAAGGTTCTCCCTTTTCTCCTCATCAACCTTTTCTTCCCATTTGAAGTTGATGTTGGCCGAGTTGGCCAGGAAATAAAGCATTGGAAAACCCTTTATTCACTGTCTGGACCTTCACTCACTGCTTTGTTCTCCAACTGCACCCATACGCCACATTAAGGTAACTCAATATGCCGATCCCAATAACAAATCAGCGGCTCCTTGGGGGTAGCGCTACACTTGGATATCTTTTTATATCCCTTTCCTGTTTTATACAGTTCAACTACCTTTTTCCGCAGATCCTTTGACAATTATTTTGCTTTCCCCATGACTCAGTGCAGCATTGGGGTTATTTGGGTAGTTTATGTTGCCATTATTATTTAAAAAGAGTAAACACAGTTGATTGATAATAATTGGCTTCAGCTAAACCATGAGTGAAAAATCTTTTTGTTTTATCATTCATATTCGTATGTAAACTTATGAGCACAACTGTATATACACACACGTATGTGTATGTGTATATATATATATATATATATATATATATATATATATATATATATATATATATATATATATATATATATATATATATTTGGAGTTCCAATTTCTCTCCAGATATGATACCACTAAAAATAAATATTAGTTAAATTACACTTACTTCTTTACCCTTTCCAGAGTCTCCGGATCTGGGGGAGGTATCACAAAACAGGCAGCAGGAACATCCTTGGTCCCCCCACTTCCAGACATCTGCACCGTCCAGTTCTCCCTCTGGCTGTTATCTTTCAACGTGCATACCTGTCCTTTGTTTAACTGAGCCTTGATGAGAAAATTTATTATTAGCTTCTATGTATGTTAAATGTTCAAATATCTAAGAGTTGAAAAGTTTCCGCACACATCCATTGCTTTTTGTTAGGTTCAACTATGTTTGAATAAGGTTGAAGTCTATGCCTTAAGCCCAACTGAATTTTCAGTTAAAATCGGTCAAATACATTAAGCTGCATCAAAGCAAAAGGTGTGCAAACTTTTACATTTTGTTTTTGTTCTTTTAGAAAGCAGCTACAGACAAAGTAGACACACCTGTTCCCTGCCAGCTTGCAGGTCCTGTAGAGGTCTCCACACTGCCGCAACTTCAAAGCCGACATTCCAGAACGATTTTGGCATGACTTTCATAAGAGTTCTTTGACAGACGTCAATGCAAGTCGTACCAAAAGTAGTGTAGGAACCTTTTTCTAGGTGAGAGCGACTCAAGTCACTTCTATTAGAATGGTTCCATTGCACTTAATGGGGCGTGACTTGTGCTCTCAAAGTCTGAGCGCATGTTGCACCAGTGTGAACCAGGCCTGAGTCAGAGCTAAAGATTTCCAGTCAGCAGGAGCATGACAGAAGCTCTTTGCTTATGATGGGGCTAAGCAGTTGTATTTGCCATAATTAACCCTGTCTGTACCATGCAGGCAGATTTTCAATTCTAATACTTTCGGGCCTAACAAAGGACTAAAGGTGTAGAGGTTGGGCTTCTTGCATTGTATGTTAATGAAGACAGACTCACTCAAACATTGTTCAAAAAACCTTGACGCCTCCTCATGAGAAACGTTGTGTGAACACATAACAATGCTGCGTGAACACATAACAAACATAAAGTAGGGCTTTCTCAAATGTGACTGCTAAAGCTGAAATATACCTTAGGCCAAGGAAAGGTTAGCAATCCGGTTGGGATTTATTGCAGACTGTGTCCTTTGCTGAAAAGATTTACCCTTTGTATGTGTCCTAAAGACCATTGCCTCCATGAATAAAATTAAGGAAAAATACTACATTTTGAGTTGTCACCATAACAAACGGTCTATGACGGGATTTCCCCCCACATTGAAAATGAAAGCCTTTTCTATTCTTTATTTATACTTTAAATGATCAAACCTATACTCCTTTAAATCAAAATGTTGATATAGCTTTAACTCATTTTTCATAACGCGTCGTACATATTTATTCTCTCTGCTCTTGCTTTCTACCTCATTATGTGTTTTTTTTTTTCTCAAAGAATACATTAAGGCTTACATCTCCAGAATCCCAGTCGCAGAGCGTATCCACATTAATGGGTTGTTTTGGTCTTAATCTCCTCTGTTTAATGGGAAAAATGTCTGGTGCTCTTTGTTTGAGTTCAGACAATGTCTTCTCAGCTTGGGCCAGCTGCTTGTCTTCCTTGTCCAACTGTAGTAGTAGCTCAGATACCACTCCTGGAGCCTGTGTGTTTGGCTGGTTGTATTTTGTGTCAAGGTTTTTGTTGACATCTTTTAGGACTTGGGCTGCAGAATCTGCATCTTCATGAAACTGTAAAGGTAAAGATGTAGAAACATAAATTAGCTCTACTTTTCAAAGTAATTTATTGGATACTTTGGGCCAGATTCATGTAGAATTACGGCGGCGTAACGTATCCCGTTTACGTTACTCTGCCGCAAGTTTTCAGCGTAAGTGCTTGATTCACAAAGCACTTACCTGTAAACTTGCGGCGGCGTAGCGTAAAGCCATCCGGCGCAAGCCCGCCTAATTCAAATGGGGCGTGTACCATTTAAATTAGGCGCGTTCCCGCACCGAACATACTGCGCATGCTCCGTTTTGAAATTTCCCGCCTTGCTTTGCGCGAAATGACGTCACCCGACGTAATGTTTTGAACGGCGACGTGCGTTACGAACTTTCGTTTTCCCGGACGACTTGCGCAAAAAAAAAAAATTTGAAATTCGACGCGGGAACGACGACCATACTTTAACATGGGCTGTCTAATTTTACACCCACCTAAATAGCAATCACAACTTTACGACGGGAAAAGCCGAACGTAAGAGAATGCGTCAAACGCGCGTACCTTCGTGGATCGCCTTAAACAGCTAATTAGCATACCCGACGCGGAAAACTACGCAAACTCCACCCAGCGGGCGCCAAAGTATTGCATCCTAAGATCCGAAGGCGTACGAAGCCGTACGCCTGTCGGATCTTAGCCAAATGCAGTCGTATCTTTGTTTGTGAATTACAAATAAAGATACGACGCAGCAAATTTGAAAGTACGTCGGAGTATCAGCAGATACTCCGGCGTACTTTTTCTGTGAATCTGGCCCTTTGTTTATTTGGTAATTATTTTTAAACATTTTCTGTTACAGTGGATTACCCTTTTTGAATTTAAAGGGCAGGCTAAGCATCATTGATAGTATTCATAAACTAAGAGAAATGAATGACAACTGCAAAAGATGGATCAATCAGTTTAATACTATCGGTATCTTTGAGTACATGAACTTTTTTCTAAAAATCTCAAATGTAGGCCTGGTGCAGGTGTAGAAGCTGAGGGTTATAAAACAGGGAATGGCACCAAACCTATTTGGGCCAGCAATTTGGCCTCCTTCGAACCTTGTTTCACATTAGTTCCAAAATATCAGTGGGTCTCCCTCCTCCATCATATGGTTCTAGGTTTCATTTTCTCACAGGAAACAGAAATTGGCTACTTTGTTTTGGACTGCTAAACAGATGATAGCCAAAACCTGGTAAAAATTACAGTTCATCTTTAAAGGGGTTGTAAACCCTTGTAAACCCTTGTGTTCAGCCAATCAGGTGCACTGGGCCTGGTTACCGGTCACCTGATTGGCTGAAGTGACACCGAGGTCGGGAAAAGACATCAAGGGACTGTGGAGAGGATGGTGCTGACCCGAGGAAGATAAGTGCTGGGGGGAAACTGGCTGCATTTGGGGACACAAACTGGTGGAAATTGGGGGCACAAACTGGCGGCAATTGGGGGCACAAACTGTCTGCAATTGGGAGACAAACTGGCTGCATTTGGGGGCACAAACTGGCTGCATTTGGGGGCACAAACTGGCTGCATTTGGGGGCACAAACTGGCTGCATTTGGGGGGACAAACTGGCTGCATTTGAGGGTACAAACTGGCTGCGTTTAGTGGGCACAGTGGCGGCAATTGATGTTTTTTTTCAGTTTGTTTGCGCCCTGCAAAACATTTTTGACCACCAGCCACTGCTTTCCAACCTCCATTTCTGTCTCATGTTGGTTTGTTTTTCCCCTTCTTCCCTGACTTCTACTTCTTCCAACCCTTCCCAATCGCTCTTCTCCTTCCCTATCTCCCACCCTTCCCCCCCATTGCTATTCTGAATCAGTTTTTAGTGAATCCGTTCACTTATCAGCAAACCTGGCCCCCAAAGGCTTGAATATTTGTAGATGCATGTGTCTATTTACTAATGCCCTGATTTGATTATTATCAATAATATATTATTGGGCACCACTGTTGTTTATTTCTTCTTTTATAACCAATAAAAATGATTCAACAGAAAAATAGATTTAATGATTTTTGATTGAATCCATAAATCCATAATGTATTCATGTTTCTGTCTGGAGCTCAGAATTATAGGGTATCTGTTTGGGACTTTTTTAGCAGTACTATAAAACAGGACCACCCCGCCTCACCCATCGATCCCTAGTTTTCTGGGAAAACAGATTTCAATGAGTTAGCAAGGTCTGAACTTCATTGTGCCAGAACAGTAGAGTTGAAAAGGTCTGGGATAGCACAAGATCCGAATATTCACACAAACAGAAAAGCAGTTAACGTAATAAAAGGTTCTAAAACATTGTATCATATTCATCAGCACAGAAAATAAAGATAAACATTTTATTGTGCTTCTTGCCTTCTTGTAATCCTCAGCATTCTTTAGATGATTCTCTTGACAGATGCACAGATTTAGAAAATTTTGCCACTCTCCTTTCAGAGCCTCATCATGAGCCTGTGACACAAATAATACATGTATTATTCTATGGGCTTACACTAAACGCATTCATTGGGAAAAGAAACCAAATATCCCATTGTAAAGAAGATATGCATGTGAAACCAACACTGGAAAAAACATCAATGTGTCTGCCAAACAATGTACAACCAGCATATGTAATAATCCAAGAAGGCAGTTGTATAAATTCAGGCTATATAACTGGCCACCTTTTACGCAATGTTGTACATTGTATATACTGTACATCAGTGGCGGTTGGTCCAGAAGGAGCGCAGGGGTACCACCCAGCCAAAGTTCCTAAATTTAGTTTGCCAAAGAAGAAAGCTACATTAACATGTTAAAAACTGTTAGTTGTATTATCATTTATTAAAAATTAATTGCTCATATGTACAGGTGATACTCAAAAAATGTGAGCATCGTGCAAAAGTTCATTTATTTCACAAATGCAACTTAAAATGTGAAACTAATATATGAGATAGACTCATTACATGCAAAGCAAGATAGTTCAAGCCGTGATTTGTCATTATTGTGATGATTATGACTTACAGCTCATTAAAAACTTCAAATCCACAATCTAAGAAAATTTGAATATTGTGAAAAGGTGCAATATTCTAGGATCAAATTGTCCCACTCTAACCACCTAATTAAGCCATAACACCTGCAAAGGGTTCCTGAGCCTTTAAATGGTCTCTCAGTCTGGTTCAGTAGGAATCACAATCATGGGAAAGACTGCTGACCTGACAGTTGTGCAGAAAACCATCATTAACACTCTCCATAAGGAGGGAAAGCCTCAAAAGGTAATTGAAAAAGAAGTTGGAAGTGCTGTATCAAAGCACATTCGAAGAAAGTTATGTGGAAGGGAAAAGTGTGGAAGAAAAAGGTGCACAAGCAGCAGGGATGACCGCAGTCTGGAGAGGATTGTCAGGAAAAGGCCATTCAAAAGTGTTGGGGACTTTCACAAGGAGTGGACTGAGGCTGGAGTGCATCAAGAGCCACCACACACAGACGGATCCTGGACATGGGCTTCAAATGTCGTAGCTTCCATGCCACGCCGCATTGAGGCAGTAATTGCTGCAAAAGGGGCCCAAGCCAAGTACTGAGTACATATACATGCTTATACTTTTTAGAGGTCCGATATTGTTCTATGTGCAATCCTTGTTTTATTGATTGCATGTAATATTCGAATTTTCTGAAATTGTGGATTTGGGGTTTTCATGAGCTGTAAGCCATAATCATCACAATTATGACAAATCACGGCTTGAACTATCTTGCTTTACATGAAATGAGTTTATCTCATATATTAGTTTCACTCTTTAAGTTGCATTAGTGAAATAAATGAACTTTTGCACAATATTCAGATTTTTCGAGTATCACCTGTATATCTGCCCAATGTTGTTTCCATTGTTCCCAATGCACGCTGACAGTGAGTACTGTCAGAGCACATTGATACCCGATGTCTTCTCTGCAGTTCCAGCTTGGAGAACTCAGAAGGCTTAGTCAATAGGAATGCAGAGAGTGGGAGTTCTTACATTTCAGAGCATGGAGGACGGGAGCCAAGAATGAAGACTGTGGAGGCAGGGAGCTGTGAAGGGAACTGAGATTGAAAACCATAGAGGCAGGAGCACAGAGAAGGAGCTGTGACAAGAGCAGAGAATGGAGGCAGGAAGCACCAGATCAGAAGGTAAGATCCTGTCAGAACGGTAGCAGTAATGCACACTGTGGAGGGGGGGAGCAGAAAAAAGGAGCACATGACTGGATTGGAATGTCATAATTGTACATAATGCTATTATAATCTCACCCCCTGCTACATGCAGCCTAATCCAGTTGTGTTTCCCCACTCTCTGCTCCTCCTTCTGCAGTCTGCATTCAGTCTCTACCATACACAGGTTCTCGTTTCCTGCAACATTCAGCCATGTGGTCCCACTGTCAGCACTCCTCCTGGCACTACCCTCACAGGTTCAGAGGAGCTGGAGCTATAGAGGAGGCACCAGGTATCAATGCGCATTGACAGTGCACATTGAAAACAACATTGGTATCATGTGCGTGCTTTTTCTGCACAGAAATATGCTACATGTATGCATTTTCTGCAGAGAAAAATACTCAAATTACACCAACATTATTGTGTGAACAGGGCACATAGAAATCAATTGTTTTCTTTATGTCTTTGCAGAGACCTACAGTATGTTGGGAAAATGCATGTCTCATGATGTGGACAAGACCAAAGTAGTATTCTATAAAGGTCAAATCTGCACAATTTACCATCAATTTTGCATGTACCGTATTTCCCGGTGTATAAAGCGACTGGGTGTATAAGACGACCCTCTAATTTTAGAGCTAGATACAGTATTACCGCACATCCAGCTGGCATCCGAGCAGCTGACCCGGCGTATAAGACGACCCCTATTTTTGGTCAGTTTTTTTAAGTGTAAAAGGTAGTCTTATACGCCAGCAAATATGGTATGTTGGGAACAAGGTCCAACTGTTCCCGTAGTCTGCTGTCTTATTTATGAATCACAATATTTGGGAGTTTTGTTCAAGTTCAGCAAGGTCTCATTTACAGTATATGTGCAAAAAAAAAAACTGATGGAAAAATATGTGCAGATTTGACTTGCATAGAATATTTTGGGCTTGTTCTAATGTAGATCACTGCAAGGACATAAAGAAAACAATTGATTTCTATGTGCCCTGTTCACACTATAATGGAGCAGCTTGTCCTAGCAGGCTCTCAGGACTTTGGATACGAGTTGCCCAATCCAACTGCTTCTGGAACTCGTGTAACGCGTCGGGTCGGGTGGAGTGAGTGACGTGTGGACGCCATCCCTTTCATTACTCCAACGAGTGGCTTTGTTCCTGGATACGTCCGGCCGGCGTTACAGGCCAAATGCTGGTTTTTATCAACCCAAATGTGAGTTGTATATCTGTTTACTCCTGTTTTAAATAAATTACCCGGATTTTATGCTATGTGGAGCTCTGTTCTGTTTTTTTATATCCATCGTCGAGCACGGCATGATTCCAGCGCAGGTGGAGGATCTACTGCTGCTTTAAAGATCTATGGTTGAGAGATATGTTGATAGTGGTCCGGCAGGACCTTGATTTCTGGTAAGCAGCTGCATGATTGGCGGTGGATTCACGTTTGGTGCCTAACAACAGCATTCTTGAAGTTTTCACGGGTGTCTTCTCTGCCATACGGACTCATCACATATTTGATTTTTACTTTTATTTTTTCATTCTGGATTTCATGGACTTCACTTATCACCTTTGTGGTCTATTTTCATTAGCAATTTTTATTAGCAATCATTGTTGTCACGTTTTTACACATTTATTTGTGTCATTGATCACTGGGCTTACACATATTATTGCTCAGCAGGGCCAGGCGGCTTCGGGCCCCCTGACTCCATGCGATTCATATAAATAATTTAGAGTGTTAATTTAGATGTTTAGCACATGCACTTGGGCACATGTCATAATTGTTCGTTTGATGTAAGTGCACAGTTTGGTATAGCGCAATTTTCCTTTTTTACCTGTTATTTACTTTGTTTATACACAATTTTAATTGCTGCTTATCAATCTGATTTTTTACCCTAGCGCAGTTGTTCCCAAATTTTCTTTTATATCTACAGCTTGCTAATCAGATCCAGGGTTCCGGGAGCTGTAGATCTGAATTTTTTTTAAGGGGTTCCCTTGATCTCAAATGTTTTGCCAAGGGTTCCTCCGTGGTAAAAAGGTTGAGAAACACTGGCCTATGCCATCTTTATGTAAAGCAACAATTGATTTTTTTCAGATCGTCAGAGAGTTCTTTGCCATGAGGTGCCATGTTGAACTTCCAGTGACCAGTATGAGAGAGTGAGAGCGATAACACCAAATTTAACACACCTGCTCCCCATTCACACCTGAGACCTTGTAACACTAACAAGTCACATGACACGGGGAGGAAAAATAGCTAATTGGGCCCAATTTGGACATTTTCACTAGGGGTATACTCACTTTTGTTGCCAGTGGTTTAAACATTAATGGCTGTGTGTTGAGATATTTTGAGGGGACAGCAAATTTACACTGTTATAGAAGCTGTACACTCACTACTTTACATTGTAGCAAAGTGCAATTTCTTCAGTGTTGTCACATGAAAAGATATAATAAAATATTTACAAAAATGTGAGGGGTGTACTTACTTTTGTGAGATACTGTATATTCTGCTACATATTTTTGATAAAAAATCGAAATAAGTGTATATTGATTGGCGTGCGCAAAAGTTATAGCATCTTCAAATGGGATATGTTATTCATTTTTATTTATTTATTTACTAGTAATGGTGTCGATCAGCGGCTTATAGCAGAACTGCGATATTGGGGCGGACATTTGGACACTAACTGACACTTTTGACTCTTTTTGAGGACCAGTGACACCAATACAGAGATCACTGCAGGTGCCGGTGTACAGAGAGTCTGTGGTACACACCGCTGGGCTCCCGCTGTGTGTGATCGCTGGTTCATAGTGAGAGCTGTGAAAACGTGGAATAGACTCTCTCAAAATCTAGTTATGCCCAGCTCAGTAGTTTGTTTTAAAAAAGAGCTGGATGCATTCCTAAATGTACAAAGCATGACTGATTAACATTTATAAGTAATAACACCAGGGATTGGCGATCCAGGGAATATCTAATTGCCTCCTGGGGGATCAGGAAGAAATATATTTTTTCCACCACAGGAGCAAATTGGATCATGCATTATTGTTTTTTTTTTTCACTTCCTCTGGATCAACTGTGGGTATAGGATTGTGCATATGGGGTGTGACGGAAGGGCCCGTGGAACCCCAAATCCCTTGGAAAGGTTGGGAAACTCCTTTTCAGCTCTCCATGCACCTATTATGTCCAAATTACTCAGTGACTGAGAAAATATGTCTTGGATTACTTAAAATGGGACAGTAATATTGTGAAAATCCTGATTTATCATAACAATGTCCAGAAGTGAAAAGTCACATCGGCTGATTTAAGGGATTAGTTAATTAGCTCATGTTATTTTATGTTTCTTGTTACAGGTGTATTGTTAGAGTAATATGAGCAGGGAGTAGTAACCTCCTCTTCTACTTTGTATTCTGGTTCTAATAAACAGTCCATGTTCAGCAACTTAACCAGTATCATCTTGTTTTGTGCTTGTGAGCGGTTGGAATATCTGATATCTAGATTCAGACTGGGAGGAAGTGGTATATGACGAAAGCACTCAAGCGTAGTTTGGGAGGTTTCGTTACATGGTGGTTTTTAATTTAATTTTTCTATTTTTTTTCAGTTGGTTGAGCTAGATGGATTAATTTTACATTTATTTAACCTGACTAATTATGTGACCATAAAAGACTGACTGTGGCAAATGTCTTGTGACATAAAAAAATGAATACTGATATACAGTATATACAGTGCGTGTGTGTGTATGTGTGTGTATATATATATATATATATATACATACATACATACACAGTGCCTTTAAAAAGGTATTCATTCAAAAGGTACCTCTTGAAATTTTCCACATTTTATCATGTTACAACCAAAAACGTAAATGTATTTTATTGGGATTTCAAGGGGTATGAATACTTTTTCAAGGCATGGTGTATGCATGTATATATATGTGTGTCTGTGTGTATATATACTGTATATATATTATACACACATTTTTGAAAATCTTTGTAGTGATTTACCTGAATACAGCTAGGAGCTGGGTGTTTGAGTTCAATCATCCTGTCCCCATCATCCAGCAGGTTATTCACCGACTCCTCCTGGGGCAGTAATTCCTCTGACTTAAAACGCTGCAGGAAAAAAGATGTCCTATAAAGCATAGCATTTATATAGTGCATTTATATAGCATTCTTTGGTCACCTATATTAATTTATTTTGAGCAAATCTACCTCACGATTTGCAATTTCATGGTCTTCTCTTGCCGTCTCAAAACAAAATCTGATTGGTTTCATTGAGCAAAAAATTATTTATTAAAGTGGAACTAACAACTCTTATCCTTTACCATCAATGGCCATCTTAGCTTCTGTTTGATCTGCAGTATTGATGGTATTGCACAAGTGATCAGTAATGACACCAGCCATCTGATGGCTTGACAGTTCGGTTGAGAGCACAAGCAACTGTGACAGTTATCATTCACAGGGGAGCAAAAGTTTAGGTAAGTAAAAGGCTAGTTTCACACATGTCAGGTGCAGATTTCCTCTCTGATTCCACTGCTAAGTTTCTAAGCAGCTGTTCAGCAGTTCAGCTGCAATTTTAGATGCAGCTCAGATGTGAATATTTGGATCCAGCGGCCATCGGCATCTTTTACATTAGCTGGTTGTTAAGGAGCAGCCCGGGAAGTCGGCTGCCATGTACTTAAATAAAAATTGAGAAAAAAATAGTGTGGGGTTCTCCCTCCCAATCCATACCAGGCCTTTTCGGGTCTAGTATGGTTTTTAAGGGTAACTGCACACCAAAAAAAATATTCACACCAGACCCTTAGGTCTGGATTTTGAGGGGAACCCCCAGGCCAATTTTTTTTTTTTAATGGTGTGGGGTCAACCCCAAAATCCATACCAGACCCTTTTCCAAACATCCAGCCTGGCAGGCAAGGGAAGGGGGGTGAGCAATACCAGGCCACATGCCCTTAACATGGGGGGTGCTTTGGGGTGGGGGGGCTCTTCCCGGTTTGGTCCTAACTTCTTGCTTAACCCCCTCGCCTCGGGGGTCAAGAGAGGGCCCCTCTGTTTTTGTTAAACTTGGGAAAATAATTGTATGTTGTAGTTTGTGTTGATTGTTAGGTTTTAAGGGGTACAACAACTTACATATATTGTGATATCTGAACCAGATGCTCCGGGTTGTTATTTTTGCTTTTTAATATTGGGCTTGTACAAGCTGCCTGGTCTATCTGCAGTGTTTTGTTGGCCTTTGCCCAGAAGTCTATTTCTTTCACTTGGAATGTCTGGTCTTGCATAATTATTGTGTTGTAACATCAAATATTTATGTCTGGAGTATCATTGTATTGTAATCGCACAATGTGAAAGAAGCTGAACGTCGGTGCGGCTCTATACGGCGCCTACGCACCGACGTTCGGCTTCTTTCGGCAACTCGTGACGCGCAGTATGCGACAGTCGGAAGCCTGTCAAACAATTAGGAACGCCCAGTCCCGCAGAAGACATACCCGGAAGCGGCGGTGAAAATACGGTATGTACGGGAAAATAAAAAAAACAGCCGATTGTCATTAGGACAACTCGGCTGAATGTAATGTTAAAAATTTATTTTTTGGGTGAACCTCCGCTTTAATAAAAACTATAATTAAAAAAACAACAAAAAAAGGTAATTAAAAAAGGTCAAATGTCATGCCCCGTACACACGATCGGTTTTCCTGTCAGAAAAAAGTTGGATGGTTTTTCTGACGGAATTCCTCTCAAGCCTGCCTTGCATACACACGGTCACACAAAAGTTCGGTGAACTTTTGACTGCCAAGAACGTGGTGATGTAAAAGACTACGACAAGCCAAGAAAATTAAGTTCAATGCTTCTGAGCATGTGTCAAATTGTTTCCGAGCATGTGCGTTGGGATTTGTACACACGATCGAAAATTTCGATCAGTTTTTTTTCCTGACGGGAAAAAAGAGATCCTGCTCTCTATCTTTTTCCATCAGTTTTCATGTTGGAAAAGTCTGCGCATACACATGGTCGGGATTCCCGACCAAAAGCACTCATCAGACTTTTTCAAACATGAAAACTGATTGTGTGTACAGGGCTTCAGTGCCTATGTTGTGAACTTTGAATTTCTCTTCAAAGCTTATAGATGCCAAGGCAAATTAAAGCACTTGTTTCAAAGTGCTTTTATTGCTAGTTTAGAATATGTGAAACCATTAGGCCCCTTTCACACTGGGCATGGGAGGTGCGGTGTCGGTATAGTGGCACAATTTTTAGCGCCGCCATGCCGTCGTATTTACAGCGATATTCGGCCGCTAGTGGTGCAGTTTTAACCCCCGCTAGCGGACGAAAAAGGGTTAATACCGCCTGCAAACCACATCTACAGATGCAGTTTGCGGGCGGTATAGCCGTGCTGTCCCATTGATTTCAATGGGAAGAAGCGGTAAAGGAGCGGTATACACACCGCTCCTTTACCGCTCCAAAGATGCTGCTTGCAGGAGATTTTTTCCCTACTGCCAGCGCAGAAGGGTTTTCACATTGAGAATGCTGGGGCAGGAATATTTCAGGCGTTATTTATGCGCTATTTTTAGCGCTAAAATGCCTGAAATAAGCCTCAGTGTGAAAGGGGCTTTAGTGTGCATGATCTGGGAACAGAATCACAATAAATCATTTGCATGTTATTTAACATATGTATGCTACCATGAAGGCATAAAGGCCGCAGGAACTCAGAATTTTTTTTTAATAATCTACCATAAAGTTTTCAATACTAGTGTTTGTTGATGGCATCATAAATTCCTTCATGCTCTAGCTAATTAAAGCGGGGGTTCACCCTAAAAAAAACATTTTTTTTTTCTAGCATGCCATCAAGCATACTAGCGCGATCTACAGTACGCCTTTCTTTTATTTTTTGGCGCCGTACTTACGGTTTACCGCCATAGTGAAGTTTCAGACTCCCCGCGGGGAATGGGCGTTCCTATGCACAGGGAAGATGATTGACGGCCGGCTATGGCGCGTCACGCTGCCCGAAGATAGCCGAAATAGGACTTGCCTCTTCACGGCGCCTGCGCAGTCAGCTCCGATGTCTGTGCGCAGGCGTCGTATAGCGCCGTGAAGAGGCAAGTCCTATTTCGGCTAACTTCGGGCAGCGTGACGCGCCATAGCCGGCCGTCAATCATCTTCCCTGTGCATAGGAACGCCCGCGGGGAGTCTTAAACTTCACTACGGCGGTAAACCGTAAGTACGGCGCCAAAAAATAAAAGAAAGGCGTACTGTAGATCGCGCTAGTATGCTTGATGGCATGCTAGAAATGTGTTTTTAGGGTGAAACACCGCTTTAAGGTTCTTTGGGATTACAGGTTAAATTATAAATATCAATGGTGTGGGTTGGAAAGGCCTGAAGCCTAGTATCATATGTATGCTGAAATAGTTAGTCAAGGAAAATTACAGTATGTAACCAAACTGTTTTAATTTCCTAACCTACACTTTAAAAAGCATTGAACTGACTTGCTACTGCAACCTTTACATTTAGTTTGTGTTTTATATATTGTTCGTACCATTGAAGTAATTGCACCAGCAACCTCCCACGCAGAACACTGTGGATTTAAAGTAACCCCAACTAAATGATATTTAGCTTGCCGCACCTATACAACTTAGCATACAATACTGTAAAATACAGAGCACATACTGTAGGTTGTTTATCATAGTGTACATACCATGGCCTAAATTTGGTGGCTACTTACCTCATACTGCCTCCGGATACTTGACAGATCAGGATTATTATCACTCCAGTCCTGTTTAACAATCTTGTTCTGTTCTTCGGTCAGATACATCAGTTCCTTTGTACATCCATGAAGGTGACTATACAGACTGCTCAGGTGGCGTCCCCGCCATGCTGAATCCTCCTGTAAAAGTGCAAGAAGTCCAACCAAACAGTTAATTTTGGAAATATATTGACCACAGCAGCATAATTTTATAATTTGGTAATTTTATCTGAGAAATATAGAGTTCTATATTTTAATTTGAAATAGGTCTATATCTATAGCTCTTGGTAAGTGAATAATTGTGGCTGCCATTGCTGACTTCTTTTTGAGAATGCTAGTTACCTGGTTTATCTGGTGATCCATGATCCCCTGCTATGTGTAAAGCCTCGTACACACGACCGAGGAACTCGACGGGCGAAACACATCGTTTTCCTCATCGAGTTCCTTGTTAGGCTGTCGAGGAACTCGACAAGGCAAGTTTCTCCATTCCCGTCGAGGAAATAGAGAACTTGCTCTCTTTTTGGCTCGTCGAGTTTCTCGACAGTTTCCTCGACGAAAATGTACACACGACCGGTTTCCTCGGCAAAAAATTATCTCCCAGCAAGTTTCTTGCTGGTTTTTGCCGAGAAACTCGGTCGTGTGTACAAGGCTTTAGAAGCACCTTGTGTACCAATGGCAACACCACAGAGCACCCACTATAACACCGCTATGGAAATTTTTTATTTTTCTTTGGCCAAAGTACACAAATTGTCCTGGACAAGCTTTAGTACCTTTGATAGAGGGAAAAGGGGTGAATTATAAAGCAAGTCCTTGGATTCAGCTTATTAGAGGGGGAATAGTGGGTAGGACATGTTTTTACGGCAATTGTCCCTCCCAGAAATGATTCGTTTACAGACATGGGGTCACTGTAAAGCATGAGTTCATGTCAGTCAGATTGGGTGATCTTGGGTCATCTTGTGTCCATGGATAGTCTTAGATCTACATTTCCACCCTAACATATCAGTAACTCACCTGTATACTGCGATACTGATTCTTAATGGCAGCATTTTCCTGTAAGTTAAATAAAAAAAGTTCTGGTCATTCCACAATAGTAAAAAAAAATAGTAAAGAAAAGGTAATGTCTTAGAGGATAACTATAAAGACAAACATTACATAAAATAACAATTTTCTTACAGGTAATACTAACTAAACAAATGATTTGATGGGATCATGAAACTATTTATTTTTCTTTTACAATACATAGACCTACTATAAAGGTAAGCGTGACAAACACTAATTCTATTATTTCGTGAATATTCATTACCAGTAGGTATAAGAGATTAGTGATTTGCACAAAAAAATGGAATTCACCCTTCATTTTGCTGATTCATTCATTCAGTAAACTTTAGGAGGTGCATGCAAAAAAGGGTACATGAGTTTTACTCCTTGGTGATCTATGGACCTCTTTCCCAAGCTGTGTTACTTGCCTTTCTTCTGGCATTATGTGTGTTCACACATTGCCATAGCCAATCAGAAAGAATTATGGTCTCAGGGGCAGCCATCAAGGACTGGTGCTGGATAGGCGTCTATGAGAACACATGTATACTACATGTTTTGTCATAAGATGAATTCCAGTTTCAGAGTTTTAGAATCCCCAGTCTTTTATTAAATTGATTGCAAATAGTTCCCTTGTCTGAAAGCCCATACTAACCTCCCCTTTGTTCTCCTGCCACCCTGTTCAGCTGCAAAAAGTTAGGCAAAGTACACTGTACTTTTAGGTATAAGTGTGACTCCTTCCTTATTCTCTTATATGACTGTGCTGGTGCTTGGCGACACTCAGCACTGTCACACGGGACAGGGTCATCAGCCCAGTGTAAGCTACCGGTAGCAACCCTGTAGTAGGGATGAGCCAAACACCCCCCCGGTTCGTTTTGCAGCAGAACATGTCAACAGGAAAAAAATGTTATCAAACACGCGAACACCGTTAAAGTCTATGGGACACGAACGTGAAAAATCAAAAGTGCTAATTTTAAAGGTTAATATGCAAGTTATTGTCATAAAAAGTGTTTGGGGACCTGGATCCTGCCTCAGGAGACATGTATCAATGCAAAAAAAAGTTTTTAAAACGGCCGTTTTTTCGGGCGCAGTGATTTTAATAATGCTTAAAATGAAACAATAAAAGTGAAATATCCCTTTAAATATCGTACCTGGTGGGTGTCTATAGTATGCCTGTAAAGTAGCACATTTTTCCCGTGTTTAGAATAGTCCCGGCACAAAATGACATTTTTAAAGGGAAAAAAAGTAATTTAAAACTACTCGCAGGTATAATGAATTGTAGGGTCCCGGCAATACAGATAAAAGTCATTGAAAAAAACGACATGGGTTAAAAAAAAAATATATAAATGCGTGGGGGTCCCCCCAAATTCCATACCAGGCCCTTCAGGTTTGGTATGGATATTAAGAAGAACCCTGGCCAAATAAAAAAAAAAATGGCGTAGGGGTCCCCCTCAAAATCCATATCAGACTCTTCAGGTCTGGTATGGATTTTAAGGGGAACCCCACGGCAAAATAAAAAAAAATGGCATGGGTTTCCCCCAAAAATCCATACCAGACCCTTATCCAAGCATGCAACCTGGCAGGCCGCAGGAAAAGAGGGGGATGAGAGAGGGCCCTACCTCCTGAACCGTACCAGGCCACATGCCCTCAACATGGGGAGGGGGCTGGGATCTGAGGGTCCCCTTTGTTAAAGGGGGCTTCCAGATTCCGATAATCCCCCCACCTGCAGACCCCCACAACCACCAGGCAAGGGTTGTGGGGATGAGGCCCTTGTCCCCATCAACATGGAGACATCCTCCCCATGTTGAGTGCATGTGGCCTGGTATGGTTCAGGAGGTGGGGGGCCGTTCTCTCGTAACCCCAACTTTTCCTGCGGCCTGCCAGGTTGCGTGCTCGGATAAGGGTCTGGTATGAATTTTTGGGGGGAACCCCATGCCATTTTTTTTTAATTGGCACAAGGTTCCCCTTACTATCCATACCAGACCTGAAAGGCCTAGTATGGAATTTTGGGGGACCCCCACACATTTTTGTTTTTTAATTTTGGTTCGAGGTTCCACTTAATATTTATACCAGACCCAAAGGGCCTGGTAATGGACTGGGTGGGAACCCATGCTGTTTTTTTCAATGACTTTTATCTGTATTGCCGGGACCCGACAATTCATTATAGCCGCGAGTAGTTTTAAACGACTTTTTATGACAATAGCTTGCATATTAACCTTTAAAATGAGCACTTTTCATTTCTCCCACATACTTTTAAAGGGTGTTCCGCGGCTTTCGAATTTGCTGCTAACACCCCAAATTGTTCGCTATTCGGCAAACAGGCGAACACCAGATGTTGTAGCTCATCCCTACCCTGTAGCTTACACAGGGACTCTTATCTTCGCTACTGGCAATCAAAAGGCGAATTGGGTGAGGGATGACAGGGTCGGTGTGTGTAGCTGGTAAGGCCTATATTGGAGCAAACTTTTCTTGACAAAAAACAGGCTGATCGAGTGGGGAAAACCTGACTGGATGGTTGTACAGAAGTCGATCAGTAGATTTTCTTCTGTACACCTTCCCTACCTACACATAGAGCAGGTTGTTCCTGCTGAACTGCCCGAATTTCCATCCATGTATGGCCAGCCTAAAGTGGTAATAAACCCAAAGGGAAACATTTATTATATTGCAGCTTACCAATTCTTAGATGTGATGGCTGTATTTTTTTTTATTTTTTTATTTCTTCTATTTTCATCTGGTGATCCAGCCACTAAGTCTGTGTGTTGTGTTGAGGTGTATTACTGGTCAGATCACCAGGTAAAAACAGACGGGGGAAAAAAAGACAAAAAAAAAACGAATGCAGCCACCACATCTAATGATTGGTAAGCTGCAATATATTACATTTCTGAGTTTGTGTTTAATACCGTTTTAAAGCAACATAGAATTTCAAAGAGTAATCTTTTTCTCTATCTTAATGTGACTATCGGAGAGCAACATTCATTTCTATGCTAAGCTGTTGGAGGTCAGCTTGGAATAAAATAAGCAAGTCAGGACAAAGTAAGGCATTCTTCTAAAGTGTAGAATGCTAAAATGGATAGTACACAGATCATTATGATTTTGTTAAACCTTTTTAGCGAAAGCAAAATGTTTTAATAAATTTTGCCTTCATATACAAGCGATGTCTTGATATAAGAGTAGTGTCATGTCACAACTGAGTATAAAAAAGAAGAGAGGAGCCTCTAAGTGTAGCAATATGGTTACATTTGATGAAGGTGCAACATTTAGCAACTGATTGCTACACTCAGGCCCCATACACACGAGAGGATTTATCCGCAGATACGGTCCAGCGGACCGTATCCGCGGATAAATCCTCTCGAGGATTTCAGAAGATTTCAATGCGATGGCGTGTACACACCATCGCATTGAAATCCGCGCTGAAATCCTCTGCCGATGACGTGTCGCGCCGTCGCCGCTATTATGATGCGGCGACGGGCGCGACGCTGTCATATAAGGAATTCCACGCATGCGTCAAATCATTACGACGCGTGCGGGGAATCCCTTTGGGCGGATGGATCCGGTAAGTCTGTACAGACGAGCGGATCCATCCGTTGGAATGGATTCCAGCAGATGGATTTGTTGAGCATGTCAGCAAATATCCATCTGCTGGAAATCCATCCCAGGGGAGATTTATCCGCGGATAAATATCCGACGGAGTGTACACACCATAGAATCTATCCGCAGAAACCCATTTGATGGGATTTATCTGCGGATAGATTCTATGGTGTGTATGGGGCCTTAGAGGAGCCTCTCTTCTCTTTTATAGCCTGTAAAAAAAATGCTTTGGATTACAAGCATGTTTCTGAAACAAATTATGCTCGCAAACCAAGGTTTTACCGTATAAAGAATAAAACAATACCTGTGGTAGGTTACGGATTTCTGTTCCATATTCATCAATTTCTCTTTGCAGTATATTGTGCTCTGCAATCTGTCGCTCTACATCTGACTGGCTGGGCCCGTACTGGCTTGCATCTAATTGGGTCTACAGAGAGAACAACATACTATGATAAAAATCAAAAGTGAAAGTGATAGTCCAAAATTAGCACTAAATTGGCAAATGCATTTTTATTTAAAAATTTCCAAAGGGTTTGTATTTGTGTTCAACCTGTCATGTCATCCAGGCACCCCTATCAGACAGCACATATATACAAATGTAAATGTAAATATATACATGTACACATTTTTCTAATAAATACATATCTTGATACATTGGTATTATAATACCTCTTACCTGGAGATTACCTTTAACTTGAAACCTAACATAAAAATGACCAGAGATTGGCACTTTTTCATTGATTGCTTACTAAAAGTGACACTAAACAATATCCCTATTCTCAAAAAATAATCCATACACATCCACTATTGACTTCCGCTTCCGGGAGATTTACCCCCCTTTATGTCCAGGCAATTTTTTGCTTGTTGACACTGGCCCAGATTCAGGTAGGGGCGCGCACTGATACGGCGGCGCAGCGTATCGTTTTTACGCTACGCTCCGTAAATTACTGGAGCTACGCTGCATCCACGAAGCATTTGCTCCGTAATTTGCGGCGGCGTTTCGTAAAAGGGGCCGGCGTAAGCGCACGTAATTTAAATGATCCCGTAGGGGGCGTGGATCATTTAAATTAGGCGCGTTCCCGCGCCGAACGTACTGCGCATGCTCCGTCGGGAAAATTTCCCGACGTGCATTGCGGTAAATGACGTCGCAAGGACGTCATTGGCTTCGACTTAATGTAAATGGCGTCCAGCGCCATTCACGAACGAGTTACGCAAACGACGCAAAATTTGAAAATCGCGACGCAGGAACGACGTCCATACTTACCATTGGCTGCGCCTCCTAATAGCAGGAGCAGCCTTACGGCGCAAACGACGTAAAAAACGAGCGCCGGCCGCGCGTACGTTTGTGAATCGGCGTTAGTAAGCAATTTGCATACTCTACGCTGACAACTACGGGTGCGCCACCTAGTGGCCAGCGTCAGAATGCACCCTAAGATACGACGGCATAAGAGACTTATGCCAGTGGTATCTTAGGCTACAGTCGGCGTATCTAGCTTTCTGAATACAGAAAGTAGATACGCCGGCGCTACTTAGCAATTACGCTGCGTATCTATGGATACGCAGGCGTAATTGCTTTCTGAATCTACCCCACTGTGTTACTTTAACTGACAATTGCGCAGTCATGCAACACTGTACACAAATTTAATTTATATAATTTTTGTGGTTTCTTTTGGTGGTATTTGATCACCACTGTTTTTTTTTTATTTGTTGCGCTATAAATTTAAAAAAGATCAAATAAAAAATAAAGTAAAAAACAAAACAATATTTTTTACTTTCTGCTATAAAAAATATGCAAATAAAAATAAAAAAAATAAAATTCCTTCATTCATTTTTTTTTACGGTCAGAATATTTATTGTGAAAAAAAAAAAAAAAAAAAACATGGTACAGGCACAACCGATTACAAGATGGTACATAGAAAAGGCCAAATGAACAATCAGGACATTTCTTCATAAATTTAAGCCAATGTGTATTCTACATATTTTTGGTAAAAAGCGTATAATGATTGGTTTGTGCGAAAGTTCTAGCATCGCCACACTATGGTACACATACTAGAATTAAAAAAACAAATTTATACTAGTAATAGCAGCGATCAACGACTTATAGTGGAACTGCAATAGTATGGTGCAGGGTTGCCAACTTTCAGTAAATTTACAAACAGTTTCTAAAATCTGTAATTTTTGCATCTGTCCATAAATGTCCGTTATGAACGTGTAGTCTGTATGTCTGTAATGGACATTTATGGACAGATGCAAAAATTACAGATTTTACAAACTGTTTGTAAATTTACTGATGGTTGGCAACCCTGGTATGATGGGCAATCAGTCAACACATCGACCGACACATCCCTTCTGACAGGACAGAGCTCTGTATTGTTTACCTTGACAGAACTCTGTCTTGTCTTTCTCCTCGCTGATCAGTGGGTGCCAACAGTCAGTCATTTGCTAGCACCCACTGTTTGGGCTTGTGCTGTGTCTAGTCTAACCACAGCACAGCCGGTGCGCCGGTGCCATGCAACCTCTACCCAGAAGTGCTTGATCGTGTACTAGCTAGTGATCTGGGACAGGAGAGCCGCTCTACTCCTTTGTGAGATGGCCGGAAAGGGGTTAACGGCCCTGTAATCTGTTTTTTATTAAATTGTTTCTAACTGGGTTTTTCTGGCTTCTTAAAAAGTCCTATGTGAGACCCCAAGCGTCTCCTTTTCCCCTTACTTCCATTTGTCTGGAAAGAGCAGTCCATGTTAGTTGCAGTAATGTGCACTACATACTACATACATACTACATACTATATGCATACTACAAATCTGATCTATAGTCCATCTCAAAAATGAACAAGAGAGAGTGGCTACGTGCCTACATACAGTGGGACCATACAGAATAGATGTAGCCAGGGCCGTCTTTAAGGCAGGACAAAAGGGACAGCTGCCCTGGGCTGTGTCATTGTTGTGGGGCCCAAAGCAGCTGCCTCATACTTGCCAACTATCCCACTTTAAATTCCCTTGTCCCTTGAAGTTTTAGTCCTGTGCCGTGTCCTGATATCTCAGTGTGAAGTGCTGCTACTAATGCTGCCCTATTGTTGTGTACAGGTGACTCACGAGCAGACCCTGGGGTAGATTCAGGTAGCGGCGCGCACTGATACGGTGGCGCAGCGTATCGTCTTTATGCTACGCCGCCGTAAATTACAGGAGCAAGCGCTGTATTCACGAAGCACTTGCTCCGTAATTTGCGGCGGCGTAGCGTAAAAGGGGCCGGTGTAAGCGCGCGTAATTCAAATGATCCGGTAGGGGGCGTGGATCATTTAAATTAGGCACGTTCCCGCACCGAACGTACTGCGCATGCGCCGTCCCTAAAATTTCACAACGTGCATTGCGGTAAATGACGTCGCAAGGACGTCATTGGTTTAGACGTGAATGTAAATGGCGTCCAGCGCCATTCACGGACGACTTGCGCAAACGACGTAAAATTTTAAAATCGCAACGCGGGAACGACGTCCATACTTAACATTGGCTGCGCCTCTTAATAGCAGGAGCAGCCTTACGCCGAAAACGAGTTACGCAAACGACGTAAAAAACTACCGCCGGGCGCACGTACGTTTGTGAATCGGCGTAAGTATGTAATTTGCATACTCTACGCTGACAACTACAGAAAAGCGCCACCTAGCGACCAGCGTGAGAATGCACCCTTAGATACGACGGCGTAAGAGACTTATGCCAGTCGTATCTTAGGCTAATGTCGGCGTATCTAGCTTTCTGAATTTAGAAAATAGATACGCCGGCGTAGCTTTGAATTTACGCGGCGTATCTATGGATACGCCGGCGTAAATCGTTCCTGAATCTACACCCCTGTGTTTACATGTTACACAAATAACCGTCATTTATATGTAAATAGTGGCAGCATTCATATGTAAATAGCGGAGGCCGGCTGCATTCATATGTAAATAAAGGCGTCATTCATAAGTATATCATGCCCCTCTGCAGTGAAGAGATGATGTTCAGTAACCTCTAGCAACCAATCAGTGAACAGTATTACTGTACAGTAATCTCTAGCAACTAATCTCAACAAGAAGAAATCATGTGATGAAACCTCTAGCAACTAATCAGTAAGCCGTAATGTGTGCTATAACCTCTAGCAACCAGCCAGTAAGTGGTAATAATATGCTGTAACCTCTGGAAACCAATCACAATCACTGCCTGATCTGATACAGTAAACTGATTTTAAGTCTAGCTGATATTTATTATATGTCTCAGAGCAGGTGGAGAGCAAAATTGCATGGGAGGGGGGCCCAAGAATTTTTTTGCCCAGGGTCCAATCAACATCAGGTTAAGAGCAATACCCGTAGAAAGGACTTTTTTGACTTAAGAATCAATACTTGAATTTTTTTTTTAAACCAGAGCTTAGTGTCACTTTAAGTTACTATAAGGACAGTAGTAAATTAACTAATGGTGTCACAAGGGAGATCAGGCATGTTTGATCCTACCAGCAGTGCTTCGAGCATTGGGGGTTATTTACGAAATGCAAATCCACGCTGCAAACTATAAGTGCAAAGTGCACTTGAAATTTCACCGAAAGTGCACTTGGAAGTGCAGTCGTTGTAAAAATGAGGGGAAGCTCTGATGATTTTATTATCCAATCATGTGCAAGCTAAAATGCTGTTTATTTTCCTTGCATGTCCCCCTCGGATCTACAGCGACTTCACTTCCAAGTGTACTTTCAGTGCAATTTCAAGTGTGCTTTGCACTTGTAGTGAAAAGTGGCTTTGCCTTTCATAAATAACCCCCATTGTCAGGTCCCATCAAAACAATGCAAACAATGCTGAAATCTTGTTTTTTTTATTAATGCAAAGCATAGAGACAACATCAAAAATAAATCTTGACGTATTTTGCACTACCAGCGCTTGTTCATGGTAATTCAAAAGACATCAAGGTTTTTGTTTGAACATGCTAACAGGAGATTTTGACAATAATTCCTCATGTTTGTTTGCTTTGTTTCTAAGGACAGTTGACCTATCATTTCATAATCTGGGACCCTTAGCAGGGTGATATTATATAAACGGCAATTGGGTTCCACCAATAATGGATATCTCGGTATTCTGAACCTTTAGGGTTTGTACCAAAAGTTTTGAGAAGCTTTCCTCAAAAGAATTCATAGATGTCTACTGGTAAGACTGTACCTTCTTGTTGTCCAGGATCTGTGGCCAGTTCACTTTGGGTTCAGGGGCTGCAATATTGAATTTCTCATACACTTCTCTGTACTCTGCGCACTCGCCACTTAAGCGCTCATGCAGCTGACGAATGCTGGATGCAAAAAGAAATCGGTTATTTAAAACCATACATCAGATACTTTCAACAAAAACAAAACACTGAGTATTTCTAGCTATAATGTGTTAAAATTTGTCAAGTTTTTAATTTTGTTCAATAAATAACACTATAGGCTTCATGAAACCCTAAGGGGCAGATTCACATACAATTGGACAGGAGCAGCGTATCAGAGATATGCTACGCCGCCGTATCTTACCTGGCGTAAATTCGAATCCAGGAAGAATTTGCGCCGTAAGTTACGGCAGCCTAGTGTATTTCTGGTGCCGTGTTTGAAATTGGACGGGTTGGGGGCGGGTTTCATTTAAATGAAGCGCGTCCCCGCGCGAATGAAATGCGCATGCGTCGTTCCTAAATTTCCCGCCGTGCATTGCGCTAAATGACGTCGAAACAACGTCATTTTTTTAACTTAGACGTGACTTACGTCCATTCCTATTCACGGACGACTTACCCCAAAAAATTCAAATTTCAACGCGGGAACGGCGGCCATACTTTAACATGGCAAGTCTATCTATACGCCACAAAATAGCAGCTTTAACTATACGCCGGAAAAAGCCGACTACAGACGACGTAAGAGAATGCGACGACCGCACGTACATTCGTGGATCATCGGAAAAAGCTCATTTGCATACCCGACGCGGAAAACGGCGCGAACTCCACCCAGCGGACGCCGAAGTATTGCATCTGCGATCCGAAGGCGTACAAAGCCGTACGCCTGTCGGATCTTACCCAGATGGTGTCGTATCTTGGTTTGAGGATTCAAACTAAAGATACGACGCGGGAAATTTGAAAGTACGCTGGCGTATCAGTAGTTACGCCGGCGTACTTGCTCTGTGAATCTGCCCCTAAGTTGTTATGTAACAAGGGCTGAGATATCAACAAATAGATTGTCAGTGCCATCTTGTGGCCATAAGGTGTTTTTTCCTGAAATACCTCAATCAAAATAAAAATACTGCATTATGCCCACCAGATGGAGCTGATGATGACAGTAAGAAATCATATTACAAACATTATGGTGATCATTGGTGGCGCCTGTGCAGATGATTAAGACATTTTTTTTATACATAGAGCTTTTAGTGTTGATGATGATCAGCCAACATTTATAAAGCATCTTCTTTTACCTGCACACCTTTTTTTATCTCCGCCAACTTGGTGTTGACCTACTGTATATGTTCCTCATTCTATGTTCATTTTTGTTTTATCTCTTTCACTTACTCCTTCTCAATCTCCCCTGCCTGAGGGTGTCCATATTTCTTGGCTTTGTCCACATCCAGAAAAAGATCTTTCAGCAGAAGTTCCGACTCCTTTAGGTTCTTGGCATTTTCTTGCTGGTGCTGAAATGATTTCTTCAGTGCATAATTACCAGTATCCTAACAGTGAACAAAAAGAAAATATTGGTATTTGGAAGAATGTGTTAACAGGGAGGGAAGGATGGAAAGCAGATGAACAGACGGTGAAAAAGAAAGATACCGACAGGGACAGACAGCAATGGGGGGAGGTGGGTAGCTGGGAGCGATGCTGCATACTTCCTGACATGGCCGAGTCAAATCCTGTACTTACATGTATTAGGAAGGTTATTTTAAGCTGTAGCACTTGTGCCAAAAATCTGTATATGATACTTTTTTTTACTAATGCTATCAATTTTCAGACCACACTTTTGAAAGGTACTTTTCTTATTCAGGTCTAAAGTATATATTAACAGTGGGCCAAAGGAAAGCTATGATCACGGCATTATATGGTACAATTTCCTTTTTTAACATCAGCATTGTAATAATACAAACAATAAATATTAATTACAATCCAATATAAGCTTACTTTCATGAAGGCTTCTTAGCCGAAACGCGTCAGCGTATAGCCTGTACCCATGTACCCATGCAACCAATAAAGTACTTTTATTTTAAGAGCATGCAGCCTTTTTGATTCAAGTACTTGAAAAGCTCCTTTCATGTTGTCAGTGCTGCCTGTCTGCTGGTCATCTCTTTCCATAACTTTCTGGATTCCCTGCATGCTTTGCAGCTTCTCCACTGCTGTTTACTTTCGTTGTCTAAGAACTACATATCCCATGGTACCTGGCTGCCTGCAAGCAGTGATTCCTGTACAGACTCTGTCTCCTGAAACTCCTTCTCTCAGCTCCTCTGAAGTGAACAGCGGTCCCCAACCTTTTTGGCATCAAGGACTGGACAACATTGGAGCTGATTGGTACACAGTAGGGGACCATGACAGTGTCCCATTTTTGCTGATATTCTGTCCTGGAAGACATATGGCCTTTAGATTCCTCATTCCCCCTCTAATTTCAGAACACTTTTGTCCTCTACAGCTGATGTACCACAATCACCAGGGGCGGAAGCTGCTGGGACGGGACGCCTAGGTGGGAGTGGAGATTGATGCCAGGCACTCGTGCAGCTGGTACAAGAGGACGCAGGACTGTGTGGTGCTCAGTCATGTATTGTACACAGACATTTTTCTCACTACCCGCCCCACCCTCCTCTGTGTCAGCGAGTGGCTGTAAATAAACATTAAGCTGCTTTGCTCACCAGCCACTCGCCTCCAGCAATGCATCACTGCTACCCAGTTACAAACAGGCCATGGACTGGTACCTGGGGAACCCTGGTGTAGAAGGCAGGCTCTGTGAAATGCGTGACATGGCAGTGCCTACTCACAGGGCACAGTGAAAATGTGTTACAATATTCAGAGAAGTAAATATGTGGGTATCTTTACAAAGTATGTTTACAAACTTCAAGATTATTCAAATTATAGGAATAGGCTAGAAATAATTGAAATCCAATATGGAAATTAATATATGATTTTGGCCATAGATACTTTTTTTAATAAAATGCAAGGGCAAAGTCTACCCCACGGTTTTTAAAACATTCAGGACCCATTTACGTCTTTGTAGTAAGTTAACACTTCTTGACACACCAAAAAAAGGCTCATGCACTATTTTTAGCAAAGCAGGTTCATAGAGTATTACCATGTGTTGTGTTGTGTTGTGGTGTGCTGCAATGCAGGTGTGTAGTGCTCGAATTATGTGCTGTAACATAGGTTTGTAGTGCATAATCATGTGTTGTGATTTGCTGCAATGCAGGTGTGTAGTGCTCGAATTATTTGCTGTGAAATGCTGCAACATAGGTTTGTAGTGCATAATCATGTGTTGTGATGTGATGTGCTGCAATGCAGGTTTGTGGTGCATAATCATGTGTTGTGCTGTGCTGCAATGCAGGTGTGTAGTTAATTATCATGCAATGTGATGTGTTGCAATGTAGGTGTGTAGTTCATTATCATGTGTTTTGGTGTCTTGCAATGTAGGTGTGTACTTCATTAACATGCATTGTAGTGTGTTGCATTACATGTTGGCGTACCATTCAGAATGAATGACATATTGTATGTTGCTGTGCATACTCTACTGCACAGGTGTCAAACACAAGGCCCGAGGACCGAATCCGGCCCTCCAGGCCATTTCATGTGGCCCTCACACCTCTCCTGCAGCTGCAGGAGAGCTCCAGCCCTCCTCTGGTCCTCCTCCAGACCCTGTACTTTCTGCTTTCAAGCAATGCATCCATCTTCTTCCCAGCAGTAGCATAAGGTAAGGGAGGTGTGCTGTGATGTAAGGGAGGGTGGGGGACTCAACTGCTGATGGTGGGGTGGCTCTTGACAACTAATGTAAGGGGAGGGGATGCGCTGGACATCTAATCTTACAGATACAATCGGCCCTTTTGAGGACCATCATAATCCTGATGCGGCCTATGATGAAATTGAGTTTGACACCCCTGCTCTACTGGAACTGTATGAACCTAGCCTCTCAGATACAGATCATTTACAGTAAGTTGATCTCTTTTAACCACTTGAGACCCGCGCTATAGACAAAAGACGTCCACAGCGTGGCTCTCAAGTGCCAAGTGGACGTCTTTAGACGTCCTTTTATGTGCATTACCCGCGCGCGCCACTGGGGAAGAGCCGATGCGTGTACCTGGCGGCCGCGATGTCCGCCGGGTACACGCGATCGTCGGTAACTGAGCAGATACGTGGAGCTCTGTGTGTAAACACAGAGCTCCACGTGCTGTCAGAGGAGAGGAGACCGATCTGTGTCCCTTGTACATAGGGACACAGCATCGGTCACCTCCCCCAGTCACCCCCCTCCCCCCACACAGTTAGAACACACCCAGGATACACATTTAACCCCTTCCTCACCCCCTAGTTTTAACCCCTTCCCTGCCAGTCACATTTATACAGTAATTAGTGCATTTTTATGGTCCCAAATTTGTG
Organism: Rana temporaria; assembly: GCF_905171775.1. NCBI lineage: Eukaryota > Metazoa > Chordata > Amphibia > Anura > Ranidae > Rana > Rana temporaria. The sequence continues at coordinate 102,661,721 of NC_053500.1, forward strand.
TCAAAAGTGTCCGATACGTCCGCCGCAATATCGCAGTCTCAATAAAAATTGCAGATCGCCGCCATTACTAGTAAAAAAAAAAATAATAAAAAAAAAAAATAATTCTGTTCCCCATTTTGTAGGCGCTATAACTTTTGCGCAAACCAGTCGCTTATTGCGATTTTTATTTTTTTACAAAAATACGTCGAAAAATACGTATCGGCCTTAACTGAGAAAAAAAAAGTTTTTTTAAAAAAAATTGGGATATTTATTATAGCAACAAGTAAAATATATATATATATTTTTTAAATTGTCGCTCTTTTTTTGTTTATAGCGCAAAAAATAAAAACCGCAGAGGTGATCAAATACCACCAAAATAAAGCTCTATTTGTGGGGAAAAAAGGACGTCAATTTTGTTTGGGAGCCACTTCGCGCGACCGCGCAAATGTCAGTTAAAGCGACGCAGTGCCGGAAGCTGAAATTTCGCCTGGGCACGAAGGGGGTTTATGTGCCCAGTAAGCAAGTGGTTAAAGGTTAATCTAAGATAAAACTTCAAACTCTAGACATTCCTTTTAAACCTCCATATATCAGTTGTGCTTTTAAACTAATGAAGAGAGTGTATCTCTTAAAAGCTTGTCCTGAAAAAGAGCTGTTAGTGGCAATATAAAGACTACAACGTACAGTACTTCAATGTTTTTGCTGCAATGCACTAATACGCCTACACTCCTCTTGGCTATGAAGGATGGTACTTCATATACAGTAGCTGCATAAAGAAGCAGCTAACCATCCTGAACTCTTAAGAAACACAGACTAACAGTGACATATTTTTACTGTCACGTTGTATGAAGGGAAATATTATCCGCTATGGCCTCCAGATAAAATAATCTTTGCATCTACACATAAAGTACTGTTAGCATTACTCAAAGACTAAGGAACAGTTCCACTTATAAAAGGTTTTATTATCGATTTCAAATTTGCACGGACAGAATTTGTCAGTCAAATAGAAAATTAAATAAAAGTACAGCAATGGCCGAGAAAAGGAAGGAAAGAGTTGTTACCATATATACTCGAGTATAAGCCGACCCGAATATAAGCCGAGGCACCTAATTTCACCACAAAAAAACGTATTGACTCGAGTATAAGCCTAGGGTGTCTATCTGAATGCCTCACTGTGCCCATGTGCCCATGCCTCACTGTGCCATGCCTAGACTTAAAGGGTCACTAAAGGAAATTTTTTTTTAGCTAAATAGCTTCCTTTACCTTACTGCAGTCCTGGTTTCATGTCCTCATTGTTCGTTTTCGCTTTGAAGTAGCTGTAATCCTTCTCTGATCTCCACACTTCCTGCTTGTCTGGCTCCTTATGAAAAAACTCATGCGAGCTTCTCACTGTGGTCCATGATCAAGAAGGTGTGATTACTGTGTGTCTAAAACTCCTCAGAACCAATCAGATTCATTTTAAAAACAAACACTGCCCTAAGTTTGTTTGTTTTTGTTCTGTGTGTCTCTGTACTTCACAGAAACATGAAACTAGTTTAAAAACGAAACTAAACTGCAGGCACATTATATGATTGATTTGTATCTATTTTTAATCATTTTTAAAAGGAATCAGTTAACTATTATGGGCCAGATTCTCAAAAGAGTTACGCCGGTGTATCTACTGATACACCGGCGTAATTTGAAATTCCCGCCGGCGTATCATTATTTTGTATTCACAAAACAAGATACGCCGGAATTAGGCTAGGATCCGACTGGTGTACGTCACTTACACCGCCGGATCCTAAATGCAATACAACGCTGACCGCTAGGTAGCGTTTACGTTCAGGTCTCATTTGACTATGCAAATGAGCCTGATACGCCGATTCCCGAACGAATTTGCGTTGCGTACTCGTCGCGTACGTCGTTTCCTGCTATATGAGGGGTTACCTTACGCCAGTCAGCCGTATGCCATGTTAAGTATGGCGTCGGGTCCGTGACGGCTTTTTCCGTCGGTTACGTCGTTTTCCTAAGTCGTTCTTGAATACGACTTTACGTCAATGACGCTCACGTCGGCGTCATTGACGTTTTCCGTCGTGAGCTGGAGCATGCGCACTGGGCTATTTTTCAGCCCGGCTCATGCGCAGTTCAATCGGCACGGGGGCGCGCTTAATTTGAATACTAGCCGCCCCCTTTGAATTACGCGGCCATACGCCGGGCCATTTACACTACGCCGCCGCAAATTACGGAGCAAGTGTTTGGGGAATACGGCACTTGCTCCTGTAAGTTGTGGCGGCGTAGTGTAAATAGCTTACGCGACGCCGCCGCAGGATGTACGAGAATCTGGCCCTATGTCTCTATACCCTGTAAACAGTCATTTCAGCAAAAAAAATTCAGGACACTCTCTACTTTGCAGATAGAGAAATGAGCTGTGTGTTAGTGGGCATCCTGACCCTCCTGCTCGCCCCCTCCCACCTCAAGAGGCTTTCTCCACACCAGAAAGAAAGCCTCACATTGCGGTGGTGAGTTACAGACAGAAGAACAGGAAGTGAGGATTTCTCAGAAGAAATAAGGACATTTAAAAGCAAAATCGAAGGATGAGGTAAGTGAAGGAGGACTGCACTAAGGTAAAGGAAGCTATTTAAGGAAAAAAATGTTTTCCTTTACAACCCCTTTAAATGGTTAAATTAAAGACAGCTGTTCAATGAGACAGAGTGAATGGTTTGTTATTGTGTGCCTGGTTGCTTCTGTACTGTTTTGGGATAGAACCAGTTAAAATCAGTGACACCTACGGAGGTAGCGCTCAATAAAAAAAAAACTGATTAGTGACCTTTTTTCCCCAGGCATACACTTTAATGTACTTGCTGAATGTAATTTTAAAAAGCATTTAACAGATGTCAGGAAGTTTTTAGCAATTTTTATAGCTTCAAGAGAATGGATGAAAGCCTTTTTAATTGCTTTGTACATTTTTCCTCGTTGTGATGTTTAGACTACAAGCTTGTGTCTGTATAACCTGTGACTTTGATGATTGTTTCACACAACAAAGGGGATCATTTTTATGAAGTAAAGGAAAAATACTTAGATTGATGACTTCCCCTTCTTATTTCATAACTGATATCTGAAAATGTATAATTCTGACATCTGTTTCATATACAACTATTAAAATCAGGAGCAAATATATTGAATTGGGTACAATGGACTACTAATACATTATATTTCTAATTCTTTGAACTGTATCTTTGTTGAAAATTTGAAATAATATATTAATTTACACATTCTATTTCCATTATTTCTAGACTACTCCTATTCCTTTGAACTATCTTGAAGCTTATAAACTTCTTTGTGAAGATTTCCACACATTTACTTGAATTCTGTGACACATATTCACTATGCCCTAGGAGTAGGCACTGCTGTGTCACACATTTCAGAGCCTGCCTTCTGAACTACAGAGGTGCTGAGAGGAGGAGTTTTAGGAGTAAGGCCTTGTACACACGACCGAACATGTCCCCTGAAACTGGTCCGTCAGACCAGTTTCCACGGACATGTCCCACCGTGTGTAGGGCCTACCGGACAGTTTTACGGCCTAGCGGACAGGTTTCCAGCGGACAAAAGTTTCTTAGCATGCTAAGAAACTTGTCCGCTGGAAGCCTGTCTGTTGGACATGTCCGATGGTTAGTACGACTCATCGGACATGTCCGCTGGCCCAAAATCCCGCGCATGCGTCGATTCGACGCATGCGTGGAAGCATTGAACTCCCGTGTCAGAGAACGTCGCTGTCTTCTACGTCACCGCGTTCTCTGTCCGCGGGGATTTTGGTCTGATGGTGTGTACACACATCAGACCAAAAGATCCCAGCAGACATGTCCGATGAAAATGGTCTGCTTGTGTGTACAAGGCCTCAGAGTTAGTACAGGAATCGTTGCTTGCAAGCAGCCAGGTACCATGAAATACATTAAATTACCAAAAGTATTGGGCCACCTACCTTTACACGCACATAAAACTTAATGGCATTTCAGTCTTAGTCTGTAGAGTTCAATATTGAGTTGGCCCACCCTTTGCAGCTATAACAGCTTCAACTTTTCAGGAAAGGCTGCCCACATGGTTTAGGAGTGTGTCTATGGGAATGTTTGTCCATTCTTCCAGAAGCGGATTTGTGAGGTCAGGCACTGATTTTGGACGAGAAGGACTGGCTCACAGTCTCCGCTCTAATTCATCCCAAAGGTGTTCTATTGGGTTGAGGTCAGGACTCTGTGTTGATCCACCCCAAACTCGCTCATCCATGTCTTTATGGACCTTGTTTGTGCACTGGCCCAAATCATTTGGTGGAAGGGGGGTTATGGTGTGGGGTTGTTTTTCAGGGATGGGCTTGGCCCCTTAGTTCCAGAAGGGAACTCTTAAAGTGTCAGCATACCAAGAAATTTTGGACAATTTCATGCTTCCAACTTTGTGTGAACAGTTATGGGATGGCCCCTTCCTGTTTCAACATGACTGCACACCAGAGCACAAAGCAAGGTCCATAAAGACACGGATGAGCGAGTTTGGGGTGGAGTAACTTGACTGGCCTGCATGAAGTCCTGATCTCAACCCAATAGAACACCTTTGGGATGAATTCAAGCGGAGAATGCCAGCCAGGCCTTCTCGTCCACATTAGCGCCTGACCTCATATGACTTCCTGGAATTCAGTGGGGGATATCTGAATGATGCCTGCAGCTACAGGCATCATGCAGATATCCTTTTTTTCAGGCGTCGTTTCTGCCCAACATAAGAATGATCATAGCGGCGGTTCCGCCGCTTGATCATTTTTTTTTTTTTGTAAAATTACTTTTATTAAATTTTTGCCACTTGATCATTCTTACAGGCAGTGGGAAGAGACGTCCCCCCCTCCCGCCACCATCCGGTGCTTCTCCGGGCTTTGCCGTGCCATTGGAGGCCCAGAGAACGAATCGGCCGCCGCCGAATGAAGAGTATAAAGATGTCCGGTGATCAGTCTCTATGATCGTCAGAGGCCGGGGCGTGACGTTATGACGTGAGAGATGTGGGGTCTTATTGACCCCGCATCTCTCCATAAAGAGGACCTTGTCACACACTATTCCTATTACAAGGGATGTTTACATTCCTTGTAATAGGAATAAAAGTGATACAATTTTTTTTTCAAAAAAAGTGTAAAAAGAAAAAAATTAAGTTAAATAAAAAATAAAATATATATAAAAAAAATTAAAACACCCCTGTCCCCAGTAACTCGCGCTCAGAAGCGAACGTGCACGCAAGTCCCGCCCACATATGTAAACGCCGTTCAAACCACACATGTGAGGTATCGCCACGTGCGATAGAGCAAGAGCAATAATTCTAGCACTAGACCTCCTCTGTAACTTAAACTGGTAACCTGCAAAAAAAATCAAAGCATCGCCTATGAAGATTTTTAAGTACCGAAGTTTGGTGCCATTCCATGAGTAAAGGGCTAACTTTACTGTTTTGTTATTTTTTCATTCATGAAACCGTTTTTTCATCCAAAAAAAAAGGCGTTTGAAAAATGATTGCGCAAATACTGTGCAAGATAAAAAGTTGCCACTTTATTCCCTAGGGTGTCTGCTAAAAAAATATATTTAATGTTTGGGGGTTCTGAGTAATTTTCTAGCAAAAAAAAAAGATTTTTACATGAAGGAGAGAAGTGCCAGAATAGGCGTGGTATGGAAGTGGTTAAAGTGGAGTTCCACCCATAAATATAACATTACATCAGTAGTTTTAAAAAAATGTCATTAGTCCTTTAAGAATTTTTTTTTTTTTTTTTAGATGCCTTCAAAGTGTTGTTGCTAGGCAGAATAGTTAATCTTCCCTCTTCCTGCACCTAGGTGCTTAAGCTTCCTAACCTACACCGCACAGACTCCTGGGAATGTAGTGGGTGTAACTTTCCAGGAGTCTGTGCACTCCCCAGTCTCGAAGAATCATGTGACTTGGACAGTACAGGTGCTGAAACCTGATCTGAAACCTATTACACTGCTTGTGCAGCACTGAGCATGTGCGAGATCTGCAATGCTGAAATCCAGGAAGTCATACAGTCTGGCTTCATGATGCCCACACTTAAGATGGCCCCAGTCAATTTCTATTTTATAAAGTGTCTAAATGCTATAACAACCTAACAAAACAGACCTTAGTTTACAGACTAACTTTACTAGAATATATTAAGCTTGTGTATTACAGGGGTATTTATATTTAAAAAGTGAAATTGTGGCCGGAACTCCGCTTTAAGTAACATATTTAACCATGACAGTGACTGGAGAATATTATGCCCATATCCTCACCTGCTTCAGTTTCTGGTGTGTCTCCAAGATGTTCTTTTCTACCTGGTCAGCATTTTTCTGCATGCGTGCGATTAGCAAGCCCAGTTCATTTGCAGTTGCCCTAGAGAGCAAGAAGAATACAGAAAGGATTAAACATTTGCTATTTTAAATTTTTTTTTTTTTCTGGAAGGTTCACACTGTAATTATTTTTTAGAGATAAAAAAATCAGCTTAGTTGATTTAGAATAATTTGTATTCTTTTTTCTTTGAGACTGAACCATCAAAGTTGAAGAAAGTGCTTGGAAGATATAATTAGTGGTGGTTGAGTGCAAAAAGATCCATCTATTGGTCTGTAATTATTACGTTCAAAGAGATGTGCGCACAAGTCATGTGTATAGGCAGGGCCGATTCGCCCTATAGGCTCACTATGCAAGGCACTTAGGGCCCCGCAAAGCTGCGAAGGGCCCCCCAAATTACTAGAGGCCCCCGCTTGGTGAGAAGTCATTTTCGCCCCCTCACCCCGCTTCTCAACTCGCTGGCTGCATGGGAGAAGAGGTAAGAAGTCAGAACACCCCCTCCCCCCACTTCTCAACTTTCTTTAACCACTTGCCGACCTCCTCATGTAGATATACGTCAGCAAAATGGCACGGACAGGCACATGCACGTACCTGTACGTCCTCTGCTTGACGTGGGTGGGGGGTCCGATCGGGACCCCCCCCCGCTACATGCAGGGGTCGGTAAGCCTCGGGGAGCGATCCGGGACGACGGCGCGGCTATTCGTTTATAGCCGCTCCGTCGCGATCGCTCCCCGGAGCTGAAGAACGGGGAGAGCCGTGTGTAAACACGGCTTCCCCGTGCTTCACTATGGCGGCGCATCGATCGAGTGATCCCTTTTATTAGGGAGACTCGATCGATGTCAATCCTACAGCCACACCCCCCTACAGTAGTAAACACACAGTGAACACTAAATGTTACAGCGCCCCCTGTGTTTAACTCCCAAACTGCAACTGTCATTTTCACAATAAAGAATGCAATTTAAATGCATTTTTTGCTGTGAAAATGACAATGGTCCCAAAAATGTGTCAAAATTGACTGAAGTGTCCGCCATAATGTCGCAGTCACGAAAAAAATCGCTGATCGCCGCCATTCGTAGTAAAAAAAATAAAAAAAATAAAAATGCAATAAAACTATCCCCTATTTTGTAAACGCTATAAATTTTGCGCAAACCAACCGATAAACGATTATTGCGATTTTTTTTTACCAAAAATAGGTAGAAGAATACGTATCGGCCTAAACTGAGGGAAATTTTTTTTTTTATATATGTTTTTGGGGGATATTTATTATAGCAAAAAGTAAAAAATATTGCATTTTTTTCAAAATTGTCGCTCTATTTTTGTTTATAGCGCAAAAAATAAAAACCGCAGAGGTGATCAAATACCACCAAAAGAAAGCTCTATTTGTGGGAAAAAAAGGACGCCAATTTTGTTTGGGAGACACGTCACACGACCGCGCAATTGTCTGTTAAAGCGACACAGTCCCGAACTGTAAAAACCCCTTGGGTCTTTAGGCAGCATATTGGTCCGGGGCTTAAGTGGTTAATGTGACATGTCACTGTCGTCAGCGCCCCCCGCTTCTCATTTTTAATGTGCAATGTCATTTTGCTTAGGGCCCCAGGGAGGTCAGGATCGGCACTGTGTATAGATGGCTGAATGCTGGTCTCCTGTGTATAACACAAGCACAAAATCACTCATGAATAAAGGACTTTCTTTATTTGGCTTTCTAGGTACATTTCTGATTTTTACTTACATTTTTTGGACTAAATAAAAAAATGTGTCCACGGTCTGTCCAATCACTACGTTATGAACAAAGTTTCACCTGAAATAGATCTTTCAGTCTACATGAAAAAAAATTCTGACATGTAAAAGTGTACAGAGACTGTATAAGACAGCGTTTTTTAAAAAAAAATCCTCTACCTATTATTTTATAAAAACAGTGGAACTAAAGGCAAAAGATTTTTTTTTCATTCTGGATAGAGTAATGAATGGTTACAACCCCCTGTTTTTTTTATTTCTGTGTCCCATTGGGTATATTTCTCTTCACTTCCTGTCCTATAATCAAAACAGGAAGTGAGAGGAAATCCATACATAGTGAGAGACTCCCTGGTAGTCCCCAGAACTAGTGACCCCATTGTAAGATTTCTCCTCTGTTTCTGTTCTGGTGGCAACCCTAAATTTAAAATGTTCTTTCATTTTCAATGATAACAGTAAAGGGACAAATAAAGAGGGAGAAGCTCCCTAATGGGCAGACAGACAGCAATAAAAAAACTGACAGGTGTTCAAATTCCTTCTGATTTTATTCAAAACCAAAGAAAAGTTTAACCTTTTAGTTATACTTTGATCTTCAATTCAGTGATTTTGCCAAGGCTGAGATGATGTCATCAGTCTTCTGCAGGCAGGAGAAAACATTTCCTCAGTCTCCGGTCAACCACTTAATAAATAAAAACGCTGCCATTTCTGAAATCTCCTTTCAAATATGCTAGTTGCCTAATAACAATTCTATTCCATAGACCAGGGGTGCCCAACCAGTGGCCCGGGGGCCACATATGGCCCGCGAAGCCCTCTGATGTGGCCCGCGGCCTCCTGCTCTGGGGTGGATTAGAATAGAATACTGTTATTAAGGGTCAGTTTATTAATAAAATCACAGTGTATATATGGGCATATCTGTTCTGCAGTGGTTACTGGGCTGCTTTAAAACTGACCCGCAAATGAAGAGCAGCGCACATGAGGGGTTGCCTGCACTGAACAATAGACTTCTGTTATTACCTGTGAGTTTGGTGAGTTTTCTGAAATTGCACCAAACCTGCAGAATATAATAGAAGTCTATTGCAAAGTGCAGGAAAGCCAAAGGTACACTGCGTTGGTAAACTGCAGCGCATCAGTGTGAAAGCAGCCGTGGGCCCCTTTCACACGGTCAGACCGACCAAATTAGACCCTCCATACACATCTAAGGAGTGGCAGATGTAAACCGACTTGTGTCCTACCTCCAATCCGCCAAAAAAAAAAGGGAGTATAGTGGGCATATGCAGAGCAGACCTGGACCTGCCATCTGCCCCCACCCGTTTATTGTGGCCCGCCACCGGCTACCAAGTCGCTTAAGTGGCCCTCGTGCTTCAAAAGGTTGGGCACCCCTGCCATAGACTTTGATATGCACTGACCCTGAGAGTACTGAGGCCAGAGACAGCCAAGCAAGTAGCATTTTCAGAAATGAGCTGGCAATGTTTTCCATCTTGTTTCTTTTAGTGTACATGACCACTAAATGTTTTACTGTGTTTGACATCCTGGAAGAAGCAAATACAGCTCTCTCACCAATTTACACTAAAATAGCAACATCAGATAAAATGACAGGAAAGGGGGCAATTATAGCCCCCTTTTCCTCATGGGAGAGCGACGGGGGACAGTGTTAGGCTTCTGGTTTTTTTTTTTCTTAACCCCCTGTGAAGAAATTATTTGGCCTTTGGGTGACCTTTTCTGGGCCTGAATAGAATGCCCGGGAAAGGTCAGTTTAAACTTGTTAATTTGTCCCCCAGGTGACCTTTCTGGGGGAGTTTTTGGCGGGCTCTTTGAACTTTGGGTGACCCTTCCTGGGCTTCTGAACAGAAAGCCTGGGAAGGGTCAGTTCAAACCAGTCAGAACCAGTGGGTTTTAGCCCGTTTTTGGGCTATTTAAAGCGGGTTCCGTTCAGCCCAGGCTCATTCGCCTCAGAAGACATTGGAGCTGTGGTGTTCCTCCCCTCCCACCCCCCCCCCTCTTTTCAGAATATATCTTGGCGCGGTTGTTTCTTATGTGGTAGTGTCACCTTTGCTTTATAAAAAAAAAGAAGGCTCATATTTATTTGATTATATATTTATGTTAAAAATATATTTTGTGAAGTTGGGTACTAGTGTGCTAGCTGGGTAATTGTGTTGGCAGCCTGAGCCGTAGTGGCTAGGTTAGGCTGGGTTCACACTACGATTTTCCCGTCCGTCAGCCGCATACGATTTATATGAAAAAACGTATGCGGCTGAAACGGACGTAAACGTATGGAACCGCACATATGTGCGTTTTCCATTGACATTAATGTTAAAAAAAAACGTATGCGTTTGCCATACTGTTTCAAAAACGGCCGCAAAACCGTGGTTGAACACGGTTTTGCGTACGTTTAAAAAACGTTTTGCCAGCAAATCGTACGCACCCGGATGCATCTGAGTGCATACGATTTTCAATGCATTGTCTATGTATGCGTTTTCCCGTACGGGCCCGTACGTTTTCAATACTGAAAACGTATGCGGCTGACGGACGGGAAAATCGTAGTGTGAACCCAGCCTTGGCTTTAATGCTTTATTTGTATGCTTATTTATTTATATTCTGTTGATAATATTTATCACAATATTTTGAAACCAATATTAAATAACCGCGGCCTTTAACATCCAACAGTGGTCTGCTTTCTTTAATTTATTTATTTATTTAAAGTGTTAAGGGTAATTCCCGTCTGCTATCCCATAAACTAGTTTTCTGTTTCTTGCAGTATCTGTTGCTGATCACATCCTTGTTGAACTTGACTTCCTGTGTTCAGGGAATACATACAAACATTACAAGCGGGTTATGCCAATACGTGTGTACCCGTGTACATACTGTATATAGGAGGCTGTACATGGCACGTGGCTGTCCCAAGTACAGAAAAAAGCCACAATTTCCCGCTTTATGCGCCTTTTAAATCTGTATGTGAGGTCAGGTGAAAGAAAACTTCAAACAAGCTCAATAGCTGCCCAGATAGCAAGGATAACTTGCCACAAATTTGTGGCAGTGTTGAATTGTAAGTCTGTTAACTTATTGCACATTTTCACTGGCAAGTTGTACCCTTGCAGAGCACTTGAAGCACAAGTTCTAGTTGACACTTTTCCAATTTTGTAGCAAAGTTGCAGTGGTGAGTCTACAGCATGACAATTCAGCCACAGTGACCCCTGTGGTGGGATGATTATTACACAACAACTGAACCAGAACTCACAGCAGATTTGCAGGATGTTTGCAAAGAAGATCTGGAGTCATGCAATGTGGACTTGCTGCAATTGTGCAACAAACTTGTGAAGCCTGAGGCCCCATACACACGATAGAATCCATCCGCAGATAAATCCCAGCAAATGGGTTTCTGCAGATAGATCCTATGGTGTGTACACGCCAGCGGATCTGTTTCCGCGGAGAAATCTCCTCTGGGATGGATTCCAGCAGATCGGATATTTGCTGACATGCACAACAAATCCATCTGCTGGAATCCATTCCAACGGATGGATCCGCTCGTCTGTACAGACTCACCGGATCCATCCGTCCAAAGGGATTCCCCGCACGCGTCGTAATGATTTGACGCATGCGTGGAATTCCTTATATGACAGCGTCGCGCCCGTCGCTGCGTCATAATCGCGGCGACGGCGCGACACGTCATCGCCGGAGGATTTCCGCGCGGATTTCAATGCGATGGTGTGTACACTCCATCGCATCGAAATCTGCGGAAATCTTTGAGAGGATTTATCCGTGGAAACGGTCCGCTGGACCGTATCCGCGGATAAATTCTCTCGTGTGTATGGGGCCTGAGTCTAGCAATAGTCGGATTTTCAGCATACAAATGTTGGATGGCAGGCTTTATAATTTTCCGCAGACAACACTCTGGGGCTAAAGAGCTGAAAAAACACGTTGTATGTCTAGTACGTCACTACGTTCGTGTTTGTTGGCCGACAATTGTGTGCCGTTTGTATGCAAGACAAAATCCCTTCGAACAAAAGTCTGATGCTTTGTCTGCGGAAAATCCGATCATGTGTACGAGGTTTAAGGGGCAGAGAGGCTGACCAGAATTGGCTGCAGCAGCTGGCTGTGGCAAAAGCCACAGAGGCCCATTCAATTAGTGATGGTGGGAGTCCTGAGAAGGGCATAGATGCAGAATCTAAGGCTACATTCACATTTGCTGGGTGCAAGGAATGCATGCAAAATTGCACGCTTTCCCTACATTCATAGAAATGTGCCGCCCCATTTGCAGATTTACTGGGGTGCCAATGATTTGTTAATGGCACCCCCACGCATCTGCTAATGTGCGAGTGTTCGCAAGCGCCAAGCTGCATGGTGCTGCAGTTTAGTGCAGTCCTCCTTCACATACCTCATCCTTTGATTTTGCTTTTAAATGTCCTTATTTCTTCAGAGAAATCCTCACTTCCTGTTCTTCTGTCTGTAACTCCACACAGTAATGCGAGGCTTTCTCCCTGGTGTGGAGTGTCGTGCTCGCCCCCTCCTTTGGACCACAGGAGAGTCAGGACGCTCTCTACGTTGCAGATAGAGAAAGGAGCTGTGTGTTAGTGGGCGTCCTGACTCTCCTGTAGTCCAAAGGAGGGGTGAGCACGACACTCCACACCAGGGAGAAAGCCTTGCATTACTGTGTGGAGTTACAGTCAGAAGAACAGGAAGTGAGGATTTCTCAGAAGAAATAAGGACATTTAAAAGCAAAATCAAAGGCTGAGGTAAGTGAAGGAGGACTGCACTAAGGTAAAGGAAGCTATTTAGGGAAAAAAGATTGTACCTTTACAAACCCTTTAAAATTAATGGGCTGCCACTATAAGTGAGATGTTATGCTGGCTTCCTAATTGCCTGGCTTTATATTTGCAGATTCCTTTCAGCAGTTTGTGGCTACAAGACCATAAAAAGCATGAGATTTACCATAGAAAAAAGAAACATCTGTGGTGTTGGCCTTTAATTCTATGTTACACATACTACCTGTAGCCCTCGCAGGACCACAAATACTGGTGGAATGTTGTAGGATTGACAACGTTGTTAGAAATTGTAACATATAATATATTATTAAATAACGAAGTGCAGTTATTTTTCACTGTGAAATCTTTCTGCATTATTCTATAAAATGTTTCTTGAATTTGTTTCTTTACACAGGCTTTATTCATTCCTATGTCTGTGCCTTGCAAAACAGAAGCATAAAAAGGAAGAAGAATTTTGGGGAAATTTGGCCACGTGTTCACATCCAGCGTGTCAGGACATCGTCTCCGTTCAGCCAGGTGTTTTAGCTGCGCGTGCTGAATATATGCATTCTATACTTAACCATTTATGGCTGTTTGACTCACATACTTTGGATGTTAAGACCATTTGAGAACGCCAAATAAAAATAATATTTTTGGAAATCATTTCAACTGCATAGATAATCCTAAAATAGAATTAAACCCTCAGCAGATTTAGCTTAATACAATAAGGATATATATATATATATATATATATATATATATATATATATATATATATATATATATATATATATATATATGTATTCACAAAGAAATGGAGGAGAACTGCACACGGTATACAACAAGTGCCAGCAAACAGGTCTTCCCACCGACCATATATATAAGAGAAAAAGTTCAAGAGTTGCTGCACTTAAAATGGTTTTATTTTTTCAAATAATTCTCGTAAAGGTTACATACCAAAGAAGTATACAAAATATTCAGACATGGATGTCAGAACATATGTTCTGACTTGATCTGAGGAAGGGCGGTAGCATGTAAGCCCGAAACGGACATCCATGTCTGAATATTTTGTATACTTCTTTGGTATGTAACCTTTACGAGAATTATTTGAAAAAATAAAACCATTTTAAGTGCAGCAACTCTTGAACTTTTTCTTATATATATATATATATATATATATATATTTTTTTTTTTTCCGTAAACTGTTAAAATTTGTACGTATTTACAACTTTTAGTGTTGCTGGCTCCTGCTCTCTGTTTTGCTTTTCTGAACTTCCAGTCTTTACAGGAAAGAGTTAACAGTTAACCACTTTTTTAGGATCGAGTACAAGTACCGATACTTTTTTTCATGTACTCGCCGATACCGATCCTTTTTTTTTTTTTAATGCCATGTGACAGTTTGACTAATGGGTACTGACAGGTGGCTGGCACTGATGGGCGGCACTGATAGGCGGCACTTATGGGCACTGATGGCACTGACAGGTGGCTGGCACTGACAGGTGGCACTTATGGGCAGGCACTGAAATGCAGCAATAAATGACATGGGGAAAGTATTTTGAAATGCTATGCTGTAGCGCCCAACTTGGTACACCCTTCACTTGTCATCAGTAAGTATCAGCAGACATCTTGTTACACCCAGCCAATATAGTTCGGGCTGGGTGTAACAAGATGCCAGCTGCTGGCTTACTGTGGCCAAGTGCAGGGTGTGCCAAGATGGGTGTTGGGATGTCCAAGCTGACGGTGACCAAATGTGACGGAGAACTAATGCAACCACAATATTTAAAGCGGGAGTTCACCCTAAAAAAAAAAATTAAGATTAGATTCATGCTCATTTTGTCTGGGGGAATCGGCTAGTTTTTTTAAAAACGAAGCAGTACTTACCGTTTTAGAGAGCGATCTTCTCCGCCGCTTCCGGGTATGGTCTTCGGGACTGGGAGTTCCTTCTTGATTGACAGTCTTCGGACAGGCTTCCGACGGTCGCATCTATCGTGTCACGAGTAGCCGAAAGAAGCCGAACGTCGGTGCGGCGCTATACGGCGCCTGCGCACCGACGTTCGGCTACTTTCGGAAAATTGTGCCGCGATAGATGCGACCGTCGGAAGCCTGTCGGAAGACTGTCAATCAAGAAGGAACTCCCAGTCCCGAAGACCATACCCGGAAGCGGCGGAGAAGATGTATCTCTAAAACGGTAAGTACGGCTTTGATTTAAAAAAAACTACCCGATTCCCCCAGACAAAATGAGCATGAATCTAATCTTAAAAATTGTAATTTCCAGGTGAACCTCCACTTTAAGGATTGGTAAACTCCAATGCATTAAATGTTTGTTTTTGGGTTTAATGCTGTTTTAACCTAGTTCACCTTTATTGCATAACTTCCATTTTTTATTAATTAGACTTACACCCCTCCCAATGGTTTAAAATATCCTTAGATATTACAAATTATACTTTTCCCAGAGTCTCCACCTTTCTAATCATAGTCTCTTCTCTTCTTCACTAATTACAACAATGGGAATGTGTCTAAAGGGTGGTTCTAGAGATATGTAATTGATCTGCAAGTCAAATACACCCCAGATCTATCACTGTGTCTTTGTAAACTCTATTGTCAAAGTTCCGTATTCATAGTGTTCTTGGAACACATTGACAGCTTGGAATGCAGCCAGTCGTGCTACATTATGTGCTGTTTCTGATAGCTTAACATCAACTTTGACCCTTCGCTTCTTCATAGGTAACAAAGAAGGTAAACTTGTTGAAAGGTGTGCTTTTTACATGCATGTGCTGCAACCTCACACAAACATTTTTGGTGCATTCGAGGACTGGACGAATGTTATTTGAAAGTTCTTCAAAATTCTGTGTCCCTTTCAGTTTTGGATTGAATAGAATTGAACGAAAACCACAATTTTTTTTTAATTTTTTTCAGTAAAGAAAAAATTTCCACCGTGCTCCTTTGAATTTTCTTGTCACTGCAGTCAAAAAGTAATGTCAATTTGACCTCACTAACAATTAAAAATTCTTAAAACATAAACATTGTGAATGAAGTTCTACTAGTGTATGGCTGGAATCACACTGTTGTGGTGCATTACAGGGTAAGTACACTTATTATTTTTTCCTTGACATAAATGAACATCCTGGCTCCTCCTGCGCATTACAGCCCCATGGACTTCTCCTGCTATCTCTCTTCATCTCCGACCTTAGAATATGGTTCTGTAGACATCTATAGAGCAGCAATATACCATCGTGGCCAGGAGAGAGAGAGAGCAGTGCTGGATGTGAGTAATCACTCATCTGTGGAAAGTAGAGTGGTGAGCTTGTTTAAATCAAGGCAAAAAGAAAAAATGTTAAGTGTGCTTTGTCTTAAATCGTTTGTTAACCCTGTTACACCACTTTTACCCACAGGTAAGCCTATAACAAGGCTTACCTCTAGCTATCCTGATATCTTTGCCCAGTTTAGGAGAGATTTACTGTATCCAGATGTGCCAACGTCATCGGCACATGCGCACCGAAGAAACGGCATGGCGCGTGCCGTGACTGGTGGATACCACGCGTGCGCACGGGAGTGACGTCATCACAGCTCTGGCCTATTACAGTGCCGGAGCCCGCAAACTCGTAAATAACTCCGGGAGACATGTCGTCGGTCACAGCGTTGTGAGGGTCTACTTTATTGGAAATGAAAAAGTTTTGCCTTTAATACACTTTAAGGCCAACAATAAACCAAAACTTGGGTTTGGGATTAGAGCCTGTGTCACATTGCCCTTGTGTTCCTACAGAGGAGACTTTCCTTCACCTCCTACCTCAAGGGGACATGAACAAAAAACAGAAACTTGTATCAAATACTTACCATAATTTTCCTTTCCTGGCTCCAATCCATGGCAGCATACATGTGCTGGTAGGCAAACCTATAAAGGGTTAACACCCACACAACAGCCCATTCCCTGTACATCGCTAGCAATAACCTGGGCGGGTTTAGTATGCTGCCGTGGATTTGTGCCAGGAAAGGAAAATTATTGTAAGTATTTGATACAACTTTTAGTTTTTCTCATGCCAACATGGCAGCATACATGTGGTAGATTATTATTATACACGATTTATATAGCGCCAACAGGTTATGTAGCGCTTTACAATGTATAGAGGGGACAACACAATTACAGTACAGTTCAATACAAAAGGTACAGGAGGGCCCTGTTTGTAGAGCTTACATTCTAAAGGGAGGGGGTGGTGGTACAAAAGGTAATAGCAATAGCAAAGGTAATAGCAACAATAAGTAAAGATCAATAACTAGCTACCAGTTCAACAAATCCTATTATATAAGATATTGAGTAAACCACAGGCTTGCCCCCAAAGACTATAGTGAGGACTACTAAGCCCATCCGTAGTCCTGAAAGAACATGCCATAAGATAATCTGATTAGCTGTTCTGCCTATTGTCTTGGCTGACATTTTTGCATAAGGTGCCCACAATGTTCACAATGTCCAGATGATGACTTTCAAGGCTGCAGCCCAGCCATATAGTGGGCCCATAGAATAAACCATAGGAACCACAAGGCAATTGTACACCGGAGCCTTCTACAATTATTGGTTTCTAAGGAACTAGGCATAGCTGTTATGGATAGCTAAGGACTGTTTGCAAGTGCACTCACTTCTTGGGAGGCAGGCTCCAGGCACGGACAGCATTTCTGAGGCCCTGGCTGCACTGCTGTATGCGGGGGTAGTTAGCACCCATTTTTTTTCATCCCAAAAGATCCACAGAAGGGGTTCCCTGCCTTATCAGAGCATTTGGCATCCCAAGATTCGGGACTGTGCTACAGGAGAGGTTGAACCTGCGTGGAGAACCACCAAAGGTGGCAGGTAAAGGGTCTCTTCTCTTCACACTAGCTGTGAGTTTTGTGAGGACAAAATAGGTAATGGGCTGTCGTGTGAGCTCTTGATAGCTTTCCACTGGTCATGTGGCTGAAAGCAAGCAGGGCTACTACCACATGTATGCTGCCATATTGCTGCCAGGAAAACTTTTTTTATTTAATAAAGTGGAAGTTAGAACCTCTGGCGATGATTTTATTGTTGTCCTT
This sequence comes from Rana temporaria, assembly GCF_905171775.1. Taxonomy (NCBI): domain Eukaryota; kingdom Metazoa; phylum Chordata; class Amphibia; order Anura; family Ranidae; genus Rana; species Rana temporaria. The sequence goes on from NC_053500.1 coordinate 102,679,555, forward strand.
TCCTTCCTGCCCCAATAATACTCTCTACCTTCTCCGGGTATCACTGGAAAAGGAAAAAAGAAGTTCCAGATTCTTTAGTGTAGATTTTACTGACAGTCAACTAAAATCCGGTCATGACAAAACCTTCAAAGCGTTTTGGCTAATTGGCTCACAGGTAAAAGAATTGAGAGAAAAATTCTCCAATGCAAAAAAAAAAAAAAAGAAAAAGAAAACCTAACAAAAATGTAACCTTTCCATACTCATTCAAAAACTAAAAAAATAAACTTTATTTGGAATTAAAATTCAAAGTAAAAGTATCTTTACAAAGCCTGAGATGTCCTGGTTACTCTGCTTTACTAACAACGCAAACACTGTGTCCTCCATCTCTGTACCTGGAGGTGTAGAGCTTACAATTGCCCTTCATATTGGAATCTACAAGGTATGTGACACCATTATGACATGCCACCGGAACCGATGATTATAAAGTTACCTTAAACTTAGAACTCTATCATCACCAGCATAAAATAAATACTGAAAATGATACATCATATAATTCTGTTACACAATAGGTAAGATTAAGACCCAACATTAGATGACTCACAGATTTGGCATTCATACTATTTCAATACTCTAAATGTGGAACACAGCACTTAATTTCAACATATGACACAGCCAATTGACATCATTGTGGAAAATTACTTTATACTAAGTCAAGGGTGGCAAAATCAACTTCATGCCCGTCTTTTTTTAATCCCTTCAATCAAGGTTGCGGAGCGGGGGAGGGGGGGGGATCCTGCCGTGGGTGGGACGCTGTTTTTTTTTTTTTATCCCTTCAATCAATCGAAGTTGTTGAGCTGGAGTTGTTGGTCCTGCCTCGGGATCAAGGTTGTTGAGCGGGGAGGGGCTGCCGCACGCCAAATTTCTTCGATTTTGCGGGAAATGCGGGAATCCGCTGTGTATGCGGGAATGTCCTGCAAAATCTGTGCATGTTGGGAGGTATGTATAGCTTCCTAAAACCATCACAGCACTCTGCTTCAGTACTCCTCTCAAGAGCCCTCAGTCCCAATGCAAGCAGTGGGCTAGCTCGTGGGATTAGTTATGCAAACATAAAAATGCCTTGAAGGATGTCAGGGGCGTCGGGAGGGTGGGGCTTGGGGGGGGGGCTGGAGCCCCGAATGGGTCCCTGAAAAGCCCAGAGTCTCAGGCATGCAGCTCTCCATTGTTGGCCCCGAACGGCGAGTGCTGGGACCGATCTGATCCAGAGTGCCATCGGGTGTGGGTGAGTGCCATTATAACAGGTCCCGCCTTCTGGAGCCTGTTGTCGAGCGGGGGGGGGGGATTGCTGCCATGGGTGGGACGCTGTTTTTTTTTATCCCTTTAATCAATCGAAGTTGTTGAGCTGGGGGGGGAATCGCCGTTTTTTTTAATCACTGCAGTCAAAGTTGTTGATCCTGCCTCGGGATGGAGTTTTTTTGTAATCCCTGCAATCAAGGTTGTTGAGCGGGGAGGGGCTGCCGCGGGACGCCAATTTCTTTGTTTTGCGGGAAATGCGGGAATCCGCTGTGTATGCGGGAATGTCCCTCAGAATCCGTGCATGTTGGGAGGTATGTACATAGCTTCCTAAAATCATCACAGCACTCTGCTTCAGTACTCCTCTGAAGAGCCCTCAGTCCCAATGCAAGCAGTGGGCTAGCTCGTGGGATTAGTTATGCAAACATAAAAATGCCTTGTTGGCCCCGAACGGCGAGCGCTGGGACCGATCTGATCCCGAGTTATAGCAGGTCCCGCCTTTTGGAGCCTGCAACACCTATGATGGACGTCCCACTGGTCCAATGCCAGGACCGTGGGACGTGTGATGTACATCATAGGCACTGCAGGCTTCAGAAGGCGGGAATTGTAATGCGGCCGCCGCGGCGGTCACATCCCCGTTCGGCGCTCGGGGGCTGGCTACTCTCCTCTCCTCCTCCGACTGACTGCCTGCTACGACACCGCACACCACGGCAGAGCTAAGGTAGGTCAGACAGTGTATGTAAATGTCAGTGTAGGTAGGTCAGTGTAGGTAGGTCATTACCATCAGTGTAGGTAGGTCAGTGTATGTAGGTCAGTGTAATGGTCAGTGTCAGGTAGGTGAGTTTAGTGTCAGCATTGATGGGCACTGGTAAGCCACACAACCCCCAACGGCCCAGCCAAAAAAAAATCTTGCGTCACATACAGAACCCCCCCCCCCCCCCGTTTCTGGCCTTGAGGCAGTGTTGCCAACCGTCTGTATTTTTACGGACAGTTCGTAAAAACTGAGACTTTTTTCCCCATTCGTAAATGTCCGTGGTTGTGGAAATATGCCAGTAAAAATTGCCGAGATCGGTTCGGCTGCGCATGGAGATTGGAGGCAGGTGGTGACTGGAGGCAGGGGGTGATGGTGGCTGCGGTGGCACCGCAGAGAGGGATGAAGGCAGGGGGCAATGGAGGCAGGGGGAGATTGGAGGCAGGGGGTGTTAGTGGCAGGGGGTGATTAGAGGCAGGGGGCACCGCAGAGGGTGGGGGATGGAGACAAGGGTTGTTGGTGGCACCGCAGAGGGGGGTGGATGCAGGGCACGATGGAGGCAGGGGGCCTGGGGGAGATTGGAGGCAGAGGAGATTGGAGGCAGAGGGATATTGGAGGCAGGGGGAGATTGTGGCCCCGCAGAGGGGGGTGAAGGTAGGGGGTGTTGGTGGCAGAGGGGGATGGAGGCAGGGGGTGATGTGACTAAAAAATTTGCCCTTATTACATCAAAAATAACAAAAATATGTTTTTTTACCTTAATATCTACCTTAAATCACATTGCTATTTGCCTAGCGTACTTGTTTGTAGCCTAAATACTGTAATTTGCACCTAAAAATTTTGTAACTTTTGTAAAATGCCAGTGAAAACGTGGCTGCGCCAGTAAATTTCAGGTGTCGTGCCAGTAAATTTCAATCTGGTAGGTTGGCAACACTGCCTTGAGGACCCTGGTCTTTTTGCCACCTAGCAACACCCCTGATGGATGGATGATGGAGTCAGTCTGTAGGAGTTGACGTTTCTAGGCAGGCTGTATTTGCATGCAGACTGCCCTAGGTAATGCCCACATGAGACGCTGAGCCTATAGAACTGACAAAACTGAAATCCAGTGAATGAAAGGGGCAGGTCAGGCACAGAAAGGCTGGGGGGAGGAAAGCGCTAGATGATGCTGGATGTCTTCTAGCCAGGAAAATAAGTGGCCTATGCCTGACGTGCTGCAGCCTCTACTGCACACTGTGAGAAGCCCGCAGTGTAGTTATTATTGTCTGGTTGTTTCTAGCAAGCTTTTTGTTGTGCGTAGAGGGCCATGCATGTTCAGAGGAATACAGAACGCACACCAATGAAAGCATGACGACATAAACACAGAGGGATATTTGAAGGATATTAGTTGTGAGTGAAATGTCCGGCTGCTGCTTGTTGACTCGAACAATGTAGAAAGGTGTGATCACAGGCTGACCGAGAGAATGTCAATTAGGATGACACATTTAGCGATCCCTGGGACAAACCCTTAAAGACCAAGTCTCGGTATCACAGCCACACCCTGCAATGTCTTGCAGTATGTGTCACTTATAGACAAAACCAAAAAACTCTCTTAGGTATTTACAGTACAACACCTTTCTACCCACAATTCCTTCTCCTTTATTGTAAGATAAATATTTAGTCAGTGCATATGGGGCCAACTGGCAACATTTAAATTAAAGGGGTTGTAAAGGTAAAAAATGTTTTCCTTTACTTTAGTGCAGTCCTCCTTCACTTACCTCATCCTTCGATTTTAAATGTCCTTATTTCTTCTGACAAATCCTCACTTCCTGTTCTTCTGTCTGTAACTACACACAGTAACGTGAGGCTTTCTCCCTGGTGTGGAGTGTCGTGCTCGCCCCATCCCTTGAGGGGGTGAGCAGGAGAGTCAGGACGCTCTCTACGTTGCAGATAGAGAAAGGAGCTGTGTGTTAGTGGATGTCCTGACTCTCCTGCTTGCCCCTCAAGGGAGGGGGCGAGCACAACACTCCACACCAGGGAGAAAGCCTTGCATTACTGTGTGGAGTTACAGACAGAAGAACAGGAAGTGAGGATTTCTCAGAAGAAATAAGGACAAAATCAAAGGATGAGGTAAGTGAAGGAGGACTGCACTAAGGTAAAGGAAGGCATTTAGGATTTAGTTTTTTTACCTTTACAACCCCTTTAAATTGTATTATTACATTCCAGGCTTATTGTTCAAGAGACTGAAGAGAAGCTCTGTACGGCGTGGTGTCTAGGGGGTAAGGAAAAAATAGGTGGTTGAGCTTGAGTTTTACCATCCCCCATGGCCCTATAAAATGATACCACCTGTCACATTTCGCAGGCAATACTGCCATCAAATGTGACCCATTCAAGTTTTGGAAAGAGTAGGGGAGTATTAATACCCCTGCCTGTTTATTTTTTGCTGTATGTGTACCATTGAAGAAATGTCCCTTCACTTCCTGTCTTAGTACCTCAGCAGGAAACGGGACAAAAATGTCACAAATTGAAGGGAATTCACCTCTTGCAGTTGTCGCCAGTACAGGTGTCCCCATTTGAAGATTTCTCCATACCTCCTGTTCTGGGTTAAGGTCTAACATTTTAGATTTCCCTTCCTTTCTTGGTGACAATGGCCACTAGGCTAATAAAGGTTGAACCTCCCCAATGGAGACACAGAAAACAATAAAAACTTAACAGAGTGTTTACTTTTTGTAAACTCTATTATTGGTCATTATAACAATTCCAAGGTACAGAGCCACTCCGATCGGCTGTATACACTGGGGGGATTTTTCAAACCTAGAGCAGACAGAAACTTGAGCAGCTGTGCATGGCAACCAATCACCTTCTATTTTCAGTTTGTTCAGTTGAGCTTTGAGAATAAAAGATAGAAGGTGATTGGATGCCATGTCCAATTGCTCCAGATTCTGTCTGCTCCTGTTTTTTGTCTGAGCCATCTGATGACAGCTTAGATTACAGCCATTCAAGGGCACACTGGTTGTCCGTATGTGTTTTCTGAAGTGCCATTCATAAACAGCACTACAGAAATACTCGTCTATTAGACCGCCGTTATAAGGTGTATCACAGTAGTGAGGTGGTTAAAGTAGAAGTTCACCCTAGAAACCATCAATGAACTTTAACCAGCCATATAACATGTCTTGATAAATGTTTTCATTCATGCCAAGTATAGTTGACATATTTGTGATGCATGTGTGTGTGCTATAGGGAAAAATGTGCTGGGGGGTGTAAATTACCAGGTCAGTGACATTCCAGGAGGATGCAGTGGCATAACATTTACTCACTTTCTAACTCCACGTTATCAGCATAGTATGAATAATTCTTTGACTATCATGGCTCTGTGATCTGCAAGAACTTAAAGGATGGTCCAGCCAAAGCTGATTTTATATGAAGAGTCAGCGCCTCTTTTTTTATATGTATGGGATACTTCAACAGCAAGTTCTCCATGTTAGGGCTTATGCACACTTCAGCTCAAAGGAGCCCAAAGAAGCAGCTCCTACAGGCTTTTGAGCTTTTATGAGCTTTCTTTCTGCCTGGAAATGCCCCTCCATGTTAGCCAACGGGCCAGATCCACAAAGAAGTTACGCTGGCGTATCTATTGATACGCCGCGTAACTTCTAGTTTGCTCCGGCGTATCTTTGTTTTGTATCCACAAAACAAGATACGCCTGAAGTTGTGCTAGATCTGACTGGCGTACGTCTTAGTACGCCATCGGATATAAGGTGCATATTTACGCTGGCCGCTAGGTGCCGTTTCCGTCAATTTCCGCGTCGAGTATGCAAATTAGCTAGATACGGCGATCCACGAACGTACGTCCGGCCGGCGCATTTTTTTAGGTCGTTTCCGTAAGGCTTTTTTCGGCATATAGTTACCCCTGCTATATGAGGCGTATCCTATGTTAAGTATGGACGTCGTTCCCGCGTAGAATTTTGAAAATGTTACGTTGTTTGCGTAAGTCGTTCGCGAATAGGGCTTTGCGTAGGATGACGTTCACGTCGTAAGCATTGGCTTGTTGCGGGTTAATTTCGAGCATGCGCACTGGGATACCCCCATGGATGGCGCATGCACCGTTCAGAAAAAACGTCATTTACGTTGGGTCAAGTAAAATTAACATAAAACACGCCCACATCTTTAACATTTGAATTTTGCGCCCTTACGCCGGCAGATTTACGCTACGCGCACTTGCCTCTCAAAGTTGCGGCGGCATAGCGTTACTACGATACGCTATGCCGGAATAAAATTACGATCCGCTACGTGGATCTGCCCCAATGTGTCTATACACACTATTGCTTTTTCAGGCGTTTTCAGGCATATGCTCCTACAGGCAGAATCCTACCATTCGTAATGGAGTAAGCACATTCATCATGCTGTAACAGACAAAAAAGCGCAAATCGTCTTTTACTAACAAGGAATCAGCTAAGGCAGCCCCAAGGGTGGCGTCATCCGCATGGAACTTTCCCTTTATAGTGCCGTCGTATGTGTTGTACGTCACCGCGTTTTGCTAGAGCATTTTTAAAAAACCATCTTGTGTGGGCAACGTCGTTTTAATGATGAAGTTGGAAAAAACAAAGTTTTTTCTACATGCCGAAAAATGATCGTGTTTACGCGGCATAAGAGTTTTTGTTTCTGTGCCCACATTCATATGGTCTGCTGCATTCTCCATAACCAAAATAAATACAAATGAATCGAAATGTCAACAAGGAGCACAGAAACCCCTCAGAATGGCCACAGTAGGTTTGCAGACCTAGGACCACAAGCTCAGATATCTCAAAATAGAGTGTTCAATACTAAGTCATCAGGTGGTTTAACTCTCCAGCATTTACTAAAAACGAAAATAGCAATTTTGTGTGGACTTACCCTTTAAAAATATACTTTCTTAAAAGGGGACTAATACTTACATTCAGATCCTCAGCTGGTCTTCTTCTTGGTTCTGATCTTCGATCATTTTCATTGGCTAGGTCAAAATGACTTCACTCCTGAATGTGCGCAGGAGTTGATTTATCTCAGCATTGCCAAAATTGTACACAGAGTTGCGCGTACAGTGTGAACAGGCAGGTAAGAAACTTTAATGCAGAAGAGACATAGCGCCTGCAAAACGCCCTGAAAGAGCTGCTGCTGTCTCTCCGGTGTGAAACCCCTTGAGGAGCGGAGCGATGCGCTAGCAGCACGGTAAAAAAAATCCTGCTAGCAGCATCTTTGAATCGGTGAAGGAGCGGTGTACATACCGCTCCTCCACCGCTCCTGCCCATTGCCGCCGGCAAAACGCTGCTGCAGCAGGGCTTTGCGGGTGGTTTTAACCCTTTTTCGGCCGCTAGCGGGGGTTAAAAACGAATACCCCCGCAAATACAACTGTAAAGCGCCGCTTCTAACTTTGGCTTGTTCAGTTAAAGCGGATCTCCCACGCAATCTTTTTTTTTTAAATGGTCTTTTTAAATGTGTAATAGCACTGCTGTGCTAAACTCACGTTTCCGGTGTCCCCCTGCGGCTCCGCTGTAATGTTGTCCCCAATAAATAGTTATATTCTGTCTTTTCCTTTTTCGTTGCCATCTTAGCTATGGGCGTTCGATTCCCATAGGCAGGCACTTCCTAGTTGCGGTGGATGCTGTCCCAGCATCCACCGCTCGAACCTCGCTCATGCACACTAGCTATCTTGACTGGCGGTGTGAGCGTCTGTTGTCATCGCAACGGCAAGTGTATGAATCAAAAGTTCCCGCCCCGTTGTAAGTCGCGCGATGTGAGCCGAATATTAGAACACAGACAGGCTCCCAGCAGACACAGCGCGGCACAGGAAACAGGAGAAAACCCGTTGAAAACCCGAGGGGGGGCAGACCGGAAGCCTGGCTGATTAATAAGGTAGACGAATACCAAATTTAATTACAATAGCCGATTCATCATTGTTTAGGAGCAGGATGAATATGGAGCTGCAGTGGAATTTAGGGTGGAGATCCGCTTTAAGTTTGACAATAAAACCTGGAAGCTGATTGGTTCCTATGCATATCTGCACCAGATTTTGCACTCTTCAGTAACTTTAGTAAATCTCAAGTAAATTGCATTTCTTTTCCCTAAGGCTCCTTTCACATTGAGGAGTTTTTCAGGCGTTATAGCGCTAAAAATAGCGCTGCTATCCCGCCTGAAAAACTCCTTCACTGCAGACTCAATGTGAAAGCCAGAGGGCTTTCACACTGAGGCGATGCACTGGCGGGAGATAACAAAATCTCCTGTCAGCAGCATCTTTGGAGCGGTGAGAGGAGCGGCGTGTATACCGCTCCTTCACCGCTCCTTCCTATTGAAAACAATGGGAAACCGCAGCAATACCGCCCACAAAGCGCCTCTATAGAGGCGCATTGCGGGCAGTATCAACCCTTTATCGGCCGCTAGCGGGGGTTAATACCACACCGCTAGCGGCCGATTCTTGCGGCAATCCCGGCGGTATAGCGCCGCTATTTTTAGCAGGGTTATACCGCCACCGTGGCTCCCGCCCCAGTCTGAAAGGGGCCTAAAGTTCCACTTTAAGCAAGCTTGTTTACATGGCATGGTAGTCAAGAGGTCTCTTTTATTAAAAACAATATCAAAAAATTAACTATAAAAAACTTTTGCTGTTCTAAATTTCTTTTGAATCAAAATGCGGTTGGAAAAAAAAGTTCTTTCACCTTATTCTCAGATCTTCAGTATTGAACCAACCCATCTGAGGAATCTGTGTCACAGAGACACACCCTCATAAAATGATTTACTAAAAAAATAGAACAAAAAGTTTACAATTTTATTAGCAGATAAGAACAATACCGTAAGATCTTAAAAGTCTGCTTTCATCTTGTATCAAGAAGAGGAACATTTTTTTTTTAACTGTATAGACCAGGGGTCCTCAAACTAAGGCCCGCGGGCCGGATCCGGCCCGCCAGTGTGATTTACCCGGCCCCAGCGGACTGCCCCATTAATATCGCAGCAATCCCCCTCTCCTCTGCTGCTTTTTATCACACAAGATGAGAAACATGACAGGTCCGGACAAAAGGCAGGTCTTTTGAGTTAAGCAGCGGGGCGGTTTCAGCAATCAAACACCTGCCTTTCACTAGCAAAGCCCCGCCCTTTGTCCGGATTTGCCATGCTTTGCGTCTTGTGTGATTGAGGTAGCAGAGATGCGGAGTGCTGGGATGTTATAGAAGGGGCTGCAGTGTACTATCGATGGGGGGGGGAACTGTGATAGGGTGGGAGATTTGTAATGGGGAGGCCTGTTATGGGGGGCTATGTGAGGAGAGGAGTTTGTGTTGGGTGGGCTTTGTGATGGGGGAAAGTCTGTGATGGGGAGGATCTGATATGGGGGGGACCTGATATGGGGGCTTTTTGATGGGGGAAATCTGTGATGGAGAGGAGTCTGTGATGGGGGATCTGTTATGGGGGGTCTATGATGGGGTGGTCTGTTATTGAGGGCTTTGTGATGGAGAGGAGTTTGTGTTGGGGGGCTTTATGATGGGGAGGATCTGTTATTGTTTTTTTTGATGGAGAGGAGTTTGTGGTGGGGGGTCTGTTATTGGGGGCTTTGTGATATAGAGGAGTTTGTGTTGGGGGGCTTTGTGATGGAGAGAAATTTGTGTTGGGAGGGCTTGCGATGGGGGGCCTAATATGGGGGAATCTTTGATGGGGGAGGAATCTGTGATGGGGTGGTTCCGTTATGAGGGGGTCTGTGTTGTGAAGGGGTTCTGTGATGAGGGGAGTCTGTAAAATACTAATATGTTTATTAAAATTGTTCTTTATTTTAAATATTGTATTGTTTTTTTTCCTGTTTTTTTAAACTATAGTCCGGCCCCCCAACAGTCTAAGGGACCGTGAACTGGCCCCCTGTTTAAAAAGTTTGAGGACCCCTGGTATAGACAGTTTACAAAAGTATAACCATAGAGAACCTGAAGCCAAATTTTAAGGTTCAGGGCTAATAATAAAAATAAATTCCAAAATAAAAATAAAAGTAAAGTATTTTGTGTGTCGGCAGCGGTCTCTCTACTGCGGTCCAGTACACAGGGCCAGATTAAGAACATCATGGGCCTGGTGCTGAGGATTTTGGTGGGGCCTTTTAGGCTGCATTCACACCTCCGCGACAAGTAACGCCGCGTACGCGGCGTATTTTGCCGCGAATAGTGTAATTTTTTTTTACAAATCCTTCCTCTTGCTTTGTATGGCTGAACGCCAATGCCGCCTGAAAAAAAGGGTCCGGGACTTTTTTTCATGCTGCAGGTGTACGGCGTCTATGAGATGTGAACCATCTCATAGACAGCAATGGGAATTCTCCCCTCCAGCGGCACGAGCGGCCGGCGTCGGGCGTTTTGTCGCGGAGGTGTGAATGGGGTGTAATAAATAATAAATAAATGCGTGGGAATGACATGAACGCAGCCCAGCCAAGGCAAGTGACCAAAGGCACAGAACCCAGAAGGAAGACCAGGTGAAGATGGAAGTGTCCAGGCCCCGCCTGATTCATCGCAGCACTGGAGGGCTTAGTCTGAAAATGTAAGTGTACACTAATGTGCTAATATGCTGTGCATACATGTACGTTGTGGCATAACCTACCCCAGGGCCTCTAAAAAGTAGTAATGTCAGGAAATTTTACTACCGCTTTATTATCACAGGATCCCAGGAGCCTCTCATGGGGCCCCCTACTGACCCGGTGGACGGTGGCCCTTGGGCAGTGCCTAAGTGCACAGTTGCCAACATTTAAAAAATATTTCAGGGCCACTTTTTTATATAAGTGCTATATTTAGAGTAGCTGAGATCCCCAATGTTCCTCTATACATCATAGTAGTAATCACAAAATTAAATGGGGCAGAACAAATATGAGAACTGATATTTCCTTTAGTTGAACTAACAAAAGTGTGTCCATTCTAGAGCTGGTAACATTGAGGATATTCAGTATAATTTTAAAGAACTGTTTTTGTGGGTAAGAGGCATAGGGGAGGAGTATGGACGGTATATAAGTGGGAAGTATGTGCAGGTGAGGGAGAGTAATGTGGAGGGTCTAACAGTGGGCACTATGTACAGGAGAGGAGTACAAAGGGTATGGAAAAAAGCACTATGTACAGGAGAGGAGTGTGAAGGGTATGACAATGGGCAGTATGTACAGGAAGAGTGAGGGGGTATGACAGAGGGTAGTACGTACCAGAGAGAAGTGTGGAGGGTATGATGGGGCAGTATGTACAGGAGATGGGGCAGTATGTACAGGAGAGGAGTGTGGAGGGTATGACAGTGGGCAGTATGTACAGGAGAGGAATGTAGACGGTATGATAGTGGGCTCTATGTATAGGAGAGGAGTGTGGAGGGTATGACAGTGAACACTATGTATAGGAGAGGAGTGTGGAGGGTATGACAGTGGGCACTATGTATAGGAGAGGAGTGTGGAGGGTATGACAGTGAGCAGTATGTACAGGAGAGGAGTGTGGAGGGTGCGACAGTGGGCACTAAGTACATGAGAGAAGTGTATGACAGCAGGCACTATGTACAGGAGAGGAGTGTGAAGGGTATGACAGTGGGCGCTATGTATAGGAGAGGAGTGTGGAGGGTATGACAGTGGGCACTATGTACAGGAGAGGAGTGTGTAGGGTATGACAGTGGGTACTATGTATAGGAGAGAAGTGTGGAGAGTATGACAGTGGGCACTATGTACAGGAGAGGAGTGTGGAGAGTATGACAGTGAGCACTATGTACAGGAGTGGAAGGATATTTAGGGACTGAGTAGTGGTTAAGCGGGTCATACATGGATTGAAATTACGCCAATTATGCAGAGACCAGCCATAGTCAATCTATGTATGGGCTAGCTGGTTTTACACAAGTCAATCTATTAATCAACTTGAGTACAACCAGCCTGTTTTTTTTTCTTAAAACAATCAGTGCTGCCAGCTAAAGTTAGCAACACTGATCATTGTACGCACTGGCAGAACACAATAACACTGCAGGAGTGATTCCCCCATCCACAGGTCAGCAGGTGAGAGGGTGTGTGGGGACAGGCTGGGGAGAGATACTAGTCAGTGGCTGGGTAGGCACTGGTAGTATCAGAGCCAGATACACACAGGTTACATACGCCACGATCGTTAGAGCGAGAACAATAATTCTAGTACTAGACCTCCTCTGTAACTCTAAACATGTAACCTAAAAAAATGTAAAGCATCGCTTAGGATACCAAAAAAAATTGTGCTAACTTAACTAACTAACTGTTTTTTTAATGAATGAAACATTTTTTTCCAAAAAAACATGTTTGAAAAATTTCTGCGCAAATACCGTGCTAGAGCTGCACAATTAATCGTTAAAAAAATCATGATCTCGATTCAACCCCCCCTGACGATCTTCAATGCAGAGTTTGCTGATTCTTTCATATAACAAGTGGAGAGACTTTCAGCTGTCGAAAGAAAATATCTGGGCAGTCTGCCAAGTATTTAACAGGAAACATTGTAACTGACACTTCCTTCTTAGATCAAAGGGATACACTTCTGTGTGTAAATTACTTGGAACTGCCAAACATTATATATATTTTAGCAGAGACTCTAGGGAATACAATGGCTATTGCTGCAATATGTTATGTCACACTGCATTTTCCCACTTCAATGAATAACAAAAACCATAAAAACAAAACAGTGAAGTTAGCCCATTTTTTTTTTTTTTTGTTTTAACGTGAAAGATGATGTTACGCCGCAACAATCGTGAGAGAATCGTGATCTATCTTCTAAGCAAAAAAATTGCAATTCTCATTTTAGCCAGAATCGTGCAGCTCTATACCGTGCAACATAAAAAGTGCAAAGACCACCATAGAGTAATTTTCTAGCAAAAAACAAATGATGATTTTTACATGTAGTAGAGAAGTGTCAGAATTGGCCTGGGTGGCAAGGGGTTAATTACCATGAGTAATATACAAATAATTATTATAAGCACTGTGATCCTATCAGTCTGCTGTAGTGTGTCAGCTTGTATTTATATTGGCCGCTCTGAATGTAGCTTCTGACAGGCTGTGCAAGCATCTCCGTATCTTTGGAACCATAAATGATAGCCGTCCCATATTTTAACCAGTTGTGGGGTAGCTATTCCCATGCCTACCCCCAAATGTGGGGTTTCTGTGACCTCTGGTCATCGAGCTACAACCCCCCAAATTCGATCTTGGAAAAAAAAATTCTTAAAAAAAAAAAAAAAAAAATTTTTTTTTTTTTTTTTTTTTTTTTTTGGGCAAATGGGCCTATCTTGAGAAAGGGGCCTGGAGCTGCAGCTCCATCAGCCCCATTGTTAATCCGGCCCTGCCAGTACACCCTGCACAGTTAGACCTGCAGTGCTCCAATCAATAACACTTGCTCTCCTCGAAAAGTTGTCTCCATTAAAATATTTTTTCCCTCACATTCTGTTCTAGTGTTAATTGTAAACCTTACAAAATCAGCAGACGAAAACTCCATGAAACAAGTTACTGGAGTCAATTCAGAAAACTGCTAAAGGACTTGCTCCTAATTATTCTTTCATCGCTATTAGCTGAATAAAATTGTGACACTATGAAAGGGGTGTTTCCACATTCACAAAGCATGTCCGCAACAAAAATGCTAAACATGCAGCAGTTCTCTTATATTATATAATGTCATTTGCATTTATTAACCTCAGTGCCCAAAATGATGTAGTAGGGATTACTAAATTGTAATTTGGGTACAGGCTGTATAGTTTTTTTTTTTCATTTGTTTAAAAAATGTATAATTCAGCAATTTAAGATGATCAACTGTATAGCAATTATGTATGCATTTGTGTTATTTTTTATTTTTTTAACAGAAGGAATATTTATTCAAGAAAATCAGATGGTTACATGCTCATATCAATCAAATAATACAGACAGGGCCACAAGGCTCCAAACATTGGTTACAGACAGTGCAAGGATCTTGCATTTGTGTTATTAGACCCCTTTCACACTGAAGCGTTTTTACAGTGCTTTAGCGTTAAAAATAGCGCTATTAAAACGCTCATAAAACGCTCTCCATGCATCTCAATGGACCCTTTCACACTGAGTCCTGCAAGCAGCATATTTGGAGCAGCTCTTGGGCGCTGAAAAAAACGCTCCAGAAAAGAAATGAATTGAAAGCGCTGTAAAAACGCCTTACCCTTTCACACTGAGGCGTTGCACTGGCGGGGCGTTGAGAAAAGTCCTGCAAGCAGCATCTTTGGAGCAGCTTTTGGGGGCTGAAAAAAACGCTCCAAAAACGCCCCTCTTCATTGAAATGAATTGAAAGCGCTGTAAAAACGCCTTACCCTTTCACACTGAGGCACTGCAAAAATGCCCTAAAATTTAGGGTCTAAGGCCCCTTTCAGACTTAGCCGCTAGCGGCCGATAAAGGGTTAATACCGCCCTCTGGCTTTCACATTGAGGTTGCTGGGCAGGAGTTTTTCAGGCGGTATAGCAGCGCTATTTTTAGCGCTGTACCTCCTGAAAAACTCCTCAGTGTGAAAGGAGTCTTAGACCTCTTTCACATTGAGGCGTGGAGCCGCGGTGACGGTATAGCCGCGCTATTTGTAGCTCCGCTATACCGTCGTATTTACCGCGATATTCGGGCGCTAGCGGTGAGGTTTTAACCCCCGCTAGCGGCCGAAAAAGGGTTAATACCGCCCGCGTTGCGGGTGGTATTACCGCAGTGTTACCGCGGTTTCCCATTGATCTCAATGGGAAGGCGCGGTATAGGAGCGGTGAACACACCGCTCCTATATCGCGGTAAAGATGCGGCTAGCAGGACTTTTGGAGCGCTCCTTCTAGCGCACCGCTTCAGTGTGAAAGCCTTCGGGCTTTCACATTGAACACTGCAGGGCATGATTTTTCATGCGGTATAGCAGCGCTATTTTTAGCGCTGTACCGCATGAAAAACGCCTCAATGTGAAAGGGGCCTTAGCGGTGCTTTACCAGCACATTGGGATTGCAGATGAGGCTTCGCTCGAATAACGCTCGAAAAACGCTCGAAAAACGCCCCAGTGTGAAAGGGGCCTTATGTTCTAATTTTAGATTTTGGGCTATAATGGAGTTTTGTTTTTTTTTGCATTTTTAAGTGCACTTTACCACCTTTTAATTGTTAACTATTTATGGAATTCATGAGTACTGGGTGAATTTTGTCATTTATCATCATCATGAACTTAATTTGTATTTATGTATGTATGTATGTATTTATTTATTATCCCTCTTATTTTTTGTCTTTTACAAAAGCTTGGTTCATGAATGACTTTCAATGGACTGCTGTGAGATAGCTGGTCTACTACACATAAAACCCTAGCCCATAAAATGTTTTAATGATTCCCAATGAACATGCAATGCCCTCCAGGAGAGAGGCGACTCCATTCCCATGACAAGCAGCACTACACACTGGACCCTGCCCCAGGGAGGGGTGGGGGTTGCTATCCCAGCCCAATCTTGGCTCCATAGAACTGTGTGGCTTCAAAGAGACTGTTTAAACTTTGCCTGATTTTTCATTGTGACACACTTCAAATTCCAACTCCTCAGACACAGAATACACGTAATTAAATTTACTAGAAGACCTGACGAACTCTGTGCAAACCATTGTTAAAGCAGGGGGGGACATCTTCCACGTAGAATCGCGGCAGCGTAACGTATCATAGATATCGTAGATACGTTACACAGCCGCAAGTTTTCATTGCAAGTGCCTGATTCACAAAGCACTTGCTTCACGGCGGCCTCCGGCGTAAGCCCGCGTAATTCAAAGGGGCGTGTGCCATTTAAATTAGGCGCACTCCCGCGCCGGACCTACTGCGCATGCTCCGTTTTGAAATTCCCGCCTTGCTTTGCGCGAAGTGACGTAATTTTTTCGAACGGCAACGTGCGTAGCGTACTTTCGTATTCCCGGACGTCTTACGCAAGAAAAAAAAATTTGAAATTCGACGCGGGAACGACGCCCATACTTTAACATGGGCTGTGTAAAGTTAGGGCAGCTAAAACGACGACTAACCTTGCGACGGGAAACTAGACTAGCAACGACGTAACGAACGCGAAAAACCGTCGTGGATCGCCGTAAGTACTAATTTGCATACCCATCGCTGGTTTACGACGCAAACTCCCCCCAGCGGCGGCCGAGGTATTGCATTCTAAGATCCGACAGTGTAATTCAATTACACATGTCGGATCTTAGGGCTAACTATGCGTAACTGATTCTATGAATCAGTCGCATAGTTAGGAGGACCCTAAAACAGAGATACGACGGCGTATCAGGAGATACGCCGTCGTATCTCTTTTGTGAATCTGGGCCATAGAGCCTAGCAACAAAACTTTTGTTTTCAATGTACTACTAATGTGGACACAAAATAAATACAGTGCCTTGAAAAAGTATTCATTCCCTTTGAAATTTTCCACATTTTGTCATGTTACAACCAAAAACTTGTATTTTATTGGGATTTTATGTGATAGACCAACACAAAGTGGTACATAATTGTGAAGTGGAAGGAAAATTATAAAATATTTATTTTTAAGTGTAGCGTGCATTTGTATTCAGCCCCCTTTACTCCCCTAACTAAAATCTAGCAAAACCAATTGTCTTCAGAAGTCCCATTTAGAAAATAGAGTCCACCTGCGTGTAATTACATTTCAGTATAAGTACAGCTGTTCTGTGAAGCCCTCAAAGGTTTGATAGAAAACCTTAGTGAACAAACAGCATCACGAAAGCCAATGAACACATCAGACAGTTCAGGGATAAAGTTGTAGAGAAGTTTAAAGCAGGGTTAGGCTATAAAAAAAATCCCAAGCTCTGAACATCTCACTGAGCACTGTTTAATCCATAATCTGAAAACGGAAAGAGTATGGCACAACCCCAAACCTACCAAGACATGGCTGTCCACCTAAACTGACAGCCAAGAGGCCCATGGTTATGCTGGAGGAGATGTGGAGATCCACAGCTCAGGTGTGAGAATCTCTCGACAGGACAACTATTAGTTGTGCACTCCACAAATCTGACCTTTATGGAAAAGTGGCAAGAAGAATGCCATTGTTGAAAGAAAGCCATACAAAGTCCTGTTTGCAGGTTTGCAAGAAGCCATGTGGGGGATACAGCAAACATGTGGAAGAAGGTGCTCTGGTCAGATGAGACCAAAATTAAACTCTTTGGCCTAAAAGCAAAATGCTATATGTGGTGGAAAACTAACATTGCACATCACCCTTAACACACCACCCCCACCGTAAAACATGGTGGTGGCAGCATCATGTTGTGGGGATGATTTTCTTCAGCAGGGACAGGGAAGTTGGTCAGAGTTGATGGGAAGATGAAAGGAGCCAAATACAGAGCAATCTTAGAAGAAAACTTGTTAGAGTCTGCAAAAGACTCGAGACTGGGGAGGGGGTTCACCTTCAAGCAGGAAAACGACCCTAAAGATACAGCCAGGGCTACAATAGAATGGTTTAGATTAGGGTTGTCCCGATACTTTTTTTTCAAGTACTCGCCGATACCGAATACCGATACTTTTTTTAATCTCATGTGACAGCGGCACATGTGTCAATAGTTTTTTTTTTTTTTATCTTTAACAATTTGTTTTTAATTTTTTACAATTTTTTTTTATTTATAATGCTTTCTTTTTTTAAGGGGGGGGGGGGGGGAGGGTGGACGTGGACGTATGTTTTTTCGTTTATTTTTTTATTCTTTTCTACAATAATTTTTTTATTCTTTTTTTTTTTTCAGCCCTGTTGGGGGGCTTTGGTGAGATATCAGGGGTCTTAACAGACCTCTGACATCTACCCTTTGAGACAAAGAATGGGACTAGGGACACATGTTCCCCAGTTCCTTTCTCAGCAGCCTCAGCTGCGCTGAAAATGAATGCAGAGAAGACAGCGTCTTCTCTTCATTCATAAACTGAAACATTGTAATCACAGTTTACAATGTTTCAGTTATGTGAATAGACAGAGTCAGTGATCACTGACTCTGTCCATTCGGAGCAGTAAGGAGCCCGATTTACCGGCTCCTACCCGGCTCTCCATCCTGACAGTTCCAGGGGGTGGAGGAGGAGCACGGAAGGAGAGAGAAACACGGCGGATACACGGAGGAATACACGGCGGGAATACACGGCGGAATACACGGCGGGAATACACAGAGGAATACACGGCGGGATACACGGAGGAATACACGGCAGGAATACACGGAAAAATACATGGCGGAATACACGGAGGAATACACACCAGGAATACACGGAGGAATACACGGAAGAATACACAGCGGAATACACGGAGGGAGAGAGAAACATGGGGGACATGGAGGGAGAGAGAAACATGGGGGACATGGAGGGAGAGAGAAACATGGCGGGGAACACGAAGGAAGGGAGACTGCAGCAAAACGGAGGGGGGCCGGAGGAGGACACGGGACAGTCAGCGGTGATCGTGTGTGGGGGAGTTACAAGCACCGATCACCGCTGATTTTAAAGCCGCGCGGGGGGGGGGGGGAGAGAAAGCAGAGGAACTTGTAACTTCCCCATGCACTGATCACCGCTGACAGTACATGTATCGGGTGAAGCATCGGGAGCATTTGCCCGAGTACAAGTACTCGGGCAAATGCTTGGTATCGGTCCCGATACGGATACTAGTATCGGTATCGGGACAACCCTAGTTTAGATCAAAGCATATTCATGTGTTAGAATGGCCTAGTCAAAGTCCAGACCTAAATCCAGTTGAGAATCTGTGGCAAGACTTAAAAATTGCTGTTCACAGGCACTCTCCATCCAATCCGACAAAGCTTGACCTATTTTACAAACAATAATGGTCAAAAATGTCACTCTCTAGATGTGCAAAGATGGTGGAGACATCCCCAAAAAGACTTGCAGCTGTAACTGCAGCGAAAGGTGGTTCTTCAAATTATTGACTCAGGGGGGCTGAATACAAATGCACGCCACACTTTTCACATATTTATGTGCAGAAAATGTTGGAAACCATTTATCGATTTGCTTCCACTTCACAATTATGTGCCTTATTGTGTTGGTCTATCACATAAAATGACCGCCTGGGGTACACCAGCAACCAGCTGCAGAAATCCTGAGGAAGAAATGAAGATTGAGGTCAGTTGAGGTTCAGGTAAACCACTTTGCCTCAGTGTGAAAGCAGTCTTAGGCCCCTTTCACACGATCGGTCCGATCAGGTCTGTTTTTCAGGCGTACCCAATCGGACCCTCAATTCACCTCTACAGAGCGGCAGATGTAAACAGACTTGTTTCTGTGTACACCCACCTATCTGCAATCCGATCTAATTTAAAAAAGTGGACACAGACCTGCCATCTGCCCGCTATGCTCATTGTGGCCGGCGACCGGCTACCAAGTCTCTAAAGTGGCCCTCGCTCCTCAAAAGGTTGGGTACCCCTGATATATTACAATAATAAAGTTGAAAGCGAGAGGGGCCCAACCTGTCACTATAGAAGCACTTTATTATATATCTCTTGTTAACGTTTTATCTAATCTTTATGTGTGCAGTTTAAAGATAATAGGTGTCTGTAATTGGCAAATGGCTATTCATGGGCAAGGTTAACTGGGAGCACTGATATGAAAATATATCTGATTGCAGTACCATAAACAATTTCAGAGAATATCTGCCTGAAAGCTCCAAGCTGAATTCAGAGCATAGAGAAAACTGGAACCAGATGAAGACTTGTGAACTTGCGACAGACTGAAAACGGCTGTCTGGGAGGGTCACAGAACCTTTGATTCATTTTCGACCTGTTCATCAGGTTTTTCATGGTTTATTGTCACCGCCTAAAAAAAAGTGTCACCTCTTGAGCTCCAAATAGACAACACCCCAATACTGCCTTGAATCATGGGAACCTTGCAGATTTTAACACCTTCATTTCCACAGAGAAGCGTCATGGGGAAAAATGTTAAAGTGTCTTGGTTTTAGCGCAGTTTGTAGGTACATCATTTTTATTTAATGATTTGTCCTTAAAATTATTTATTGACTGTAAATAATATACCTCACTGAGCTATTAGGTTTTTCACCTTCTGCAAAAAATACTCATTTAATTACATTTTACTATAAAGATGAAGTATCCAAAAAGAGAACGGTTAAGGTGCAATTCTAGGGAATTGAACTTTGAAGTGACAAAAATTGTCCTACATGAAGGCAACAGATCTTGTGACTCTGTTATGCCCCGTACACATGATCAGGCTTTAGCCCGGCCAAACTCACATCGGAATTTCATTGTAGTAAAAGACAAAATGTTTTCTATCTAAACTCCGATGGAATTCCTCGGAAAAAAGTCAGATGGGGCATACACACTGTCGGAACTTTTTCCATCCGAAATTCCGATCGTGTGTACGGGGCTTAAGGCATCTTTAACCTGTGGGCAATAATACTAAATAGATCAATAGCAAAAATTCAGCTTGAAGCCAGACACACAGTTTGCAATCAGTATGTGCTATCCCCATTTAATCTCTTTTAGAACTACCAAAGCTCTGTAGTAGATTAGCCTTTCTCAACTAGGGATCCTCTGAACGCTAGGGTTTCTCAAGAGGTTTCTAGGGATTTGCTTGAGCAATGAACAATTTACACTTCTATGAAAATCTACCACGGCTACCAGAGATGTATTCAGATGAACGTAATGGGGACATTCTTCCCATTGACCACCAATGTAAGGAGCAATCTTCCGACTGAACACCAATGTAAGCAGCATTCTTTCCATTGACTACCAATGTAAAGAGCATTCTTTGCACTGACCACCAATGTAAGGGACATTCTTCCCACTGACCACCAACATAAGGATTATTCTTCCCACTGACTATAAATGTAAAGAGCCTCATTTCCATTGACCACCAATGTAAAGGGGCCACCAATATAGGGAGCATTCTCCTCACTGACCACTATTGTAAGCTGCAATCATTAACTGATCACCAATGTAAGGAGCATTTTTACAACTGTATACCAATCTAAGGGGTATCCTTCCCACTGATTACCAATGTGAGGAACATTCTTCCAACTGACCACCAATGTAAGGAGCATTGTTACAACTGACAATCGATGTGGGAGGTATCCTTCTCACTGACTACTGACTACCAATGTAAAGAGCCTTCTACCCATTGACCATCAATGCATGGGGACATTCTTCCCACTGAAAACCAATGTAAGGGAACATTCTTTCTACTGGCCACCAATATAGGGAGCATTCTCCTCACTGACCACCAATGTAAGGTGCAATCTTTAACTGATCACCAACGTAAGGACCATTCTTTCCACTGACCACCAATATAAGGAGCAGTCTTTCCAACTGATCACCAATCTAAGGGGTATCCTTCCCACTGACTACCAATGTGAGAAAAATTCTTCCAACTGACCACCAATGTAAGGAGCATTCTACCAACTGACAACCAATGTAAGAGGCATTCTTCCCAATGACCTCCAATGTAAGGGGCATTCTTCCCAATGACCTCCAATGTAAGGGGCATTCTTCCCAATGACCTCCAATGTAAGGGGCATTCTTCCCAATGACCTCCAATGTAAGGGGCATTCTTCCCAATGACCTCCAATGTAAGAGGCATTCTTCCCAATGACCTCCAATGTAAGGGGCATTCTTCTAAATACAATTTGTACCAGGGCCCTTCACTGACCACCAGCACAAGGGGTTCACAAAGGGGTAAGGAAGAGCACAACAATCTTCACCTGTCATATTTTTGGCTTTTGCTTTTTTTGGACATTATTATTATTATTTGCTTAATTTCAGTGTTATTATTATTGAAAAAATGGTTGCATAGAGCAGCCCCGGGTGTCGAATACCCCACATTCCTTATTCTGTTATTTATTCTTATCTGCAACTGATCACAGTCATGTCTTGTGTAGAATTAAGTTATTAGAAAGGGTTCCCTGAGATCTGAAAGTTATTTCAAAGGTTCCTCTGTGTAAAAAAGGTTGAGAAAAAAAAAAAACTGTACTGGAAGCACTACCTAAACAATCCTCTCAATTTGCATCTAGTCAGGTAGGCTGGTGTACTACATTGCCATTGGTAGAGCTAAAGATGAAGGATTAAGACCTTTTGTAGTGAGTTCAGTAAGATGAATGCAATCTAATTGATGTTATGACTTGCTTCAATTTCCTCTTTTCCTTACTTAATAGGACAACGTTTACAGACATTGTTAAAATAGTGCAGTTATTAACAATTAAAAGATGTGCTTTCTATATAGCTTCAAAAAAAATAAGCTGCAAATATTTAGCAGGGTAAAACAGAAACGTTGTCATACTCACTTGCCAAATTTAGAAGGTGATTTGGTAGGCGATTTGGTAGGCGACTTTGTAGGTGACTTGCTCTGCCCCTTAAACATGGTGCCACTTTGTCCCCTTGCTCTCCGTCCCTGTGTTCCTTGAACCTCTGTCCTACAGTGTGTTTCACCTGAAAGTCTGACAGCTTAAGCCAGAGAACGAGAGGTTTGTATGACAGGACAATGCAGGAAGGCAGCAGACTCCTCCCAAAACTTCTAGCCTGGGCGATGGGACCTGAACGTAAAAAGAAAAGAGGTGTATATAACCTGCTAAACCAGTTAAGTAGGACAGAGAGGAGAGACACTGACTGCCTGTCCCCACCCTGGCAGAATGTCCCTTTTTAGGTGCATACTTGTGAATACTCTTCCAGAAATAATTCCACATGAAGCCAAAGAGATTCCGTTTCATGCAGATATGAAAGGGTTAAAATCTGCATGAAGAGTGACCTGCTGTAAGAAATCATATACATAATCGAATCAAAAGTGCCTTCTCTTTACTGACCCATTGCTGATATACTGTGGCAATAATAATGACAAAATAAATTATATTTGTTTCAAATAAAAGCAGTAATCGGGAAATCATAAAATAAGAGCTCATACTCATAAAAACCACAGAATGGAATCTATAAATGACAGATACTGCACTAGCCTGTCACATCAATGTTGGTGCCATTTTGGGGAATACATATGTTGGATCCTTTCCTTTTAAAGGGAATATATAAAGTAGAACAACAGGCAACACTTTTTTTCAATTTACCGTATATACTCGAGTATAAGCCGACCCGAATATAAGCCGAGGCACCTAATTTTACTACAAAAACTGGGAAAAATTATTGACTTGAGTATAAGCCTAGGGTGTCCATCTGCATGCCTCACTGTGCCTCACTTTGTCTCACTGTGTCTATGTGCATACCTCACTGTGTCCATGCCTTACTGTGCCCATGCCTCACTGTGCCCATGCCTCACTGTGCCCATGCCTTACTGTGTCCATGACTAGACTGACGTTTAACATGGGAGTCTATGGAAGGGGTGCCCGGCTTTGAAAAAATCAGTGCTCCCCAGCCGTAGGTCGCCCGGACTACAAACTTCGCACACTTGTAGAGGAAGATTGGGGCTACATGTATGCCCCAATCTTTGGGGCATACATGGGTCGGCTGGTACCGGGTCCCCAAACTCCGGGAGATCAGGCGCAAAAAGGTGACTCGAGTATAAGCCGAGGGGGGCATTTTCAGCACAAAAAAATGTGCTGAAAAATTTGGCTTATACTCGAATATATAGATCTCCCATTAGAGAGATTTCCCTTCACTTCCTGTCCACTAGCCCAAACAGGATGTGAAAGGAAATCCCTGCAAAGTAAAGGAATCCCCCCGGTCACAAAAACTAGTGTCCTCAAGATTTCCCCTCTGTTACTTTTCTGGGAACAACCCTTAAAGGGGTTGTAAAGGTAATTTTTTTTCCCTAAATAGCTTCCTTTACCTTAGTGCATTCCTCCTTTACTTACCTCATCCTTCGATTTTGCTTTTAAATGTCCTTATTTCTTCTGAGAAACCCTCACTTCCTGTTCTTCTGTCTGTAACTCCACACAGTAATGCAAGGCTTTCTCCCTGGTGTGGAGCGTCGTGCTCGCCCCCTCCCTTGGACTACGGTTGAGTCAGGATGCCCACTAACACACAGCTGCTTTCTCTATCTGCAACGCAGAGAGAGTTCTGACTCTCCAGTAGTCCAAGGGAGGGGGCGAGCTCGACACTCCACACCAGGGAGAAAGTGTGGAGTTACAGACAGAAGAACAGGAAGTGAGGATTTCTCAGAAGAAATAAGGATATTTAAAAGCGAAATCAAAGGATGAGGTAAGTGAAGGAGGACTGCACTAAAGTAAAGGAAGCTATTTAGGGAAAAAAAATTGTACCTTTACAACCCCTTTAATTCCTTAAAGTGGATGTAAAGCCACTCTCATCCTTTCTAAACTACTGCCATAGTGCTGATCTATAAGGATATACATGCCTCCTGCATGTATCCTTACCTGTCTGTCTGTTATAAGAACTGAAAAACTGCAGATTCTGTGGGTGGATCTCTTGTCTGGAGCTCTGTGGGTGGAGTTGTGATGTCAGTAGTCTCCCCGTTCTCCTCTACACTCCCCTTGTCAACATGCATTTTTTCCTATGTATTCCTTACACTAAATTCTGCTATGATCAGTTACATCCAGTCAAAATCCAGAAAAGCAACCACATGACTTCAGAAAAGGAGTGGGGGTGGGAATTAAAAAGTCTCCAGGCTAGTGCATGAGATATGTAAATAACCTGTCACTCACACCAAGGGGGCGGAACGGACTAAGGTTTTTCTCTGTAAGTCCGATTTATTTCACTGAAGAATAAAAGAGGATTGCTCAGAGCTGGATTAACTCTGTGTGGCTAGACTGGGAACACAGATGATAGGAAATCGTATACTGTACATGGTGGCATTAAAAAAAAAAAAAAATTAAGGTTTATATCTTTCACTTTACTTTCACTTTCAATGATACCGGAAAATGGGATGAATAAAGAAGGTGAATCTTCATAATGGGGCACAGACAGCAATAAAAATCTAATAGGTGTTCTAATCCATCTCCACTCTGTCCAAAACGAAAAATAGTTTTGCTTTTAGTTATACTTTAATCAATTAAATAATTTTCTAGATAAACATAATTAGCCAGATTCAGAGAGACTTACGAGGGCGTATCAGTAGATACGCCCTCGTAAGTCTGAATGAGCGTCGTCGTATCTTTGCGCGCATTCTTAAAATGAGATACGCCTCACTGTTGCTAAGATACGACAGACGTAAGTCTCCTACGCCGTCGTGTCTTATGTGCATATTTACGCTGGCCGCTAGGGGCGTGTAGGTGGATTTACACGTCAAATATGTAAATGAACAGTAAGCTACGCCGTTTACGTAAGACATACGCCGGCGTAAAGATAAACCACCAAAAAGATGGCGCAGCCCATGCAAGGTATGGACGACGGAACAGCCGTCGTATTTTACGTCGTTTGCGTAAGCGTACGTGAATGGGGCTGGGCGTAGGTTACGTTCACGTCGAAAGCATTGAGTATTTGCAACGTGATTCTGAGCATGCGCGCGCATTTACATGGGGTCACGGTTACTTTACATGTAGCACGCCCACTACCTGCCTAATTTGAATTAGGCAGGGTTACGCTGGGCCATTTGCACTACGCCAACGTAACTTAGGGAGCAAGTGCTTTGTGAATACTGGCCTTTCCCCACTATGTTACGTCGGCGTAGTGCAAATGGGATGCGCTACGCCAAACTAAAAATGCGCCCGTCTCTCTGAATCTGGCTAAAAGTATATAAAATAGATCAACTTGATACAAGTAATTCTGTGTTGTTTTCTTACGGTAAAAAAGGTGTATAAACTGCTAATAATGTACATAAAGGTAGCCATATTTGCTCCTTAAATACTTGAACTTTGCAATCTGCTTTACAGTGCTACACAACAGCTGTGCTTTACTCAGTAGGGGATCCTTGAGCAGATCCTTTGCTGATTTTGAGCTGAAGTGGACAGATGTCACTTTTTTCTAAGTTTTGACATACAATTTTGAAGGATCTGTGTTGTATCCATGTTAAATCGCTATTGCCGGCAAGTGCACCGTCCGAATCGGTGCGCCGCCGACTTTGTGGCGCCGCACCGACTCCCAAAAGAAGTCCTGTACTACTTTTGGTGACTTCGGGGTGGGATTTGTATAGACATCTGTCCAGCAACTCCCACACGTCTCTGAAATCACTCCTGAAGTCGGACTGACATGCGGGTATGAAATCCTACGAGTTCAGCTGAACCTAGGCTAAATCAGCTAAATACAGTTAAATTGCATTGACTTATAGTTCATTTTCATTCCAAGGTGGCCACAGCCTGAGTAGAAAAGCCTGTCACCTTCCAATATCCTGTAACAAACTCTCTGGGTTGAAGTAGAGATCCCCTGGAAAGGGGGTTAGTTCCTTTGTGTGTAGGTAAATGCCTTTTCCTCAGCCATTCTGGGGTGGTCTTCCCTTTCCTTTGCTAGAATGGGAGAGCCACATCAGTTTGTAGAATCTTTCTAAAATAATTTTATTTTGTAACAGCCAGCGTTTTTTCGGGGGCTCAGTACTCCCCATTCATCAGGGCTAAAAACAAGGCGATGTAGGCACTTGGATTGACTCTTTTAAAAGGTCTGTACAAGCTGTGCATCACTCCCATCCTTTCAAAACTTCAACAATCTCCTCTGGGGGTACAGTAATACACCACAGTGAGCAGCCTCTCTCTAGAACCACAAACCACCAATTGCATTTAAACACATCTGTATAAGTTATGTATTTGTTCCGATCAGGTTAACCACATAGCATCCTGCACCTCATCCCAAAGAGTCAAATATATTGGAAGAGGGTTTGGGTGGGATTATAACGGTGCCAATATATAATAATAGAAACAAGAGGTAATTAAAACATCACATTTATTGTAGACATGATTAAAATATGATCACTCATTGTACATCTCCATTTTGGTGGTCGAGCAAGTGAAATTCCGGTTAAATGATGGTTATAGGTTCATATGTTATCACGACAAGTTTCGCCAGTGTTGCCTTCATCAGGGGAATTTAAGAACCACCGGAAAACATGTGAAACCTAGCAGGCCCGCAAGCAGTCACCACTAGGAACAGCACCACTGAAGAGAGGAGGCACCACGTGACCATAGAGGACACGAAAAGGCCAGATTAAAGAGCAATATACAAAGTGAGCACTACAGGGGGCCTGCATATGGGAAAACAAGTATTCAGACAAGATGGGTTGGTTTTGCTTTCAAACAGAGGAAATAACGTGCAGCAGGTTGTCCTCAAGGTTGAGGCCCGGAGGAGAGAACCCAGGTTACTAAACGGCTCCTTCAGGAGTGGCGCTACCCACATAATCCAGGATCTAGCTGCAAGAGAGTGCACCATTACATAGTTACACCGAAGGTGAGGTTGAAAAAAGACACAAGTCCATCAAGTCCAACCTATGTGTGTGATTATATGTCAGTATTACATTGTATATCCCTGTATGTTGCGGTCGTTGAGGTGCTTATCTAATAGTTTTTTGAAACTATTGATGCCCCCTGCTGAAACCACCGCCTGTGGAAGACAATTCCACACCCTTTCCGCTCTTACAGTAAAGAACCCTCTGTGAAGGATGTCAGTGTAAATCTCCCTGCTTGGTTCATGTGTCACAAGCTATTGACATGTTAATGACCCTTCCTCAGCCAGCTCCCTAGTTCAAATGGTAATTGATTTATTGTGTGTGGGAAGGAGACCGGCCTTACTGTTTACAATGATTAGAAGTGGCTCATGTTAATTATTCTGATTGCTTCATTGTGGTCAGGCTGTTACACCTAGTAATTAACTCCGCTGATGTCTTTATCTAAAGAAACGTGTCTGCATGGTCGGCTCCGACTTGTCTCCTATAATCTGTATGGGAAACCCCACTGTGTGAGGGGGGCGTTCCTAACAGGCTGTAACCACATATAAGCTGAGTTTTTGTGTCAATAAAGTGTCTTGTTCTAGCAGTAAGCTTGTCTCATGTGTGGCTTTCTGGGCGATTCCAGGGATATCCCTCCTCGTGGAATATTGGGGTGATTGTCGTTATGGGAAGAAGGGAACGTTGACGGGGATATCATACCGATACCGTCACAATTGGTTGGTAGCAGCGGGATCTTCCCTTCTATTCCCCTTCACACCCGGATTCCAAGCAGACACTGGAAGAACTACTGGAAGTTCGTGGAAGGATCGCTAGCAACAAAACCAAGCGGGTCATCATAGCAGAATTAATGGAGCTAGACCAGGAGGACGGGATTGCAGCAACGCCAGCAGTACAAGAGATGGAGACACCAGTGATTCAGGAGGAGTCACCAAACAACAAGCTAATGAGAGAGAAGCTAGCGTGGTTCGGCCCGAACCCAACGCCGGATGTGGTTCTGAAAGTGATGGACCTGTTAGCGGAGGAGGCTAAACAAATAAGGGACGCAGAACTACAGAAGGATAAACAAATAAGGGACGCAGAGCTACAGTTAAAACTGGCAGCAGTCCAACAAGCAGCCGCACCTTCTACGAACAGTGAGTACAGCACAGCAGACGCAAGGAAGATTCCGTTTAGCGCTTTTAAAGCTTTTGATGAAAAGTACTGTGAGATTGATAACTTCCTGGCGGATTTTGAGCGACAATGTAACCTGCACCGAATTGCTAGAGGAGAGTGGGTTGCAATATTGTCAGGCAAACTGTCAGGCAAAGCTTCTGATGCTTTCCGGACCGTGCCAGATCAGGGTATCCATAGCTACGCCCGGGTTAAAGAAGCGCTCCTGGCTCGTTATGCAGTAACCCCAGAGTCCCACCGACAGAAGTTCAGGGACTCACGCAAAACCACGAAAGACTCTTACGCAGAATGGGCATGCCAGCTGTCCCTGTCGGCCTCTAACTGGGTTAACAGCAGCCAGGCCACCACCGCAGAGGACATTTTGCAACTAATGCTCCTGGAGCAATTTTACAATCACATCCAGACGGATGTCAAAGATTGGGTGAGAGATCGCAGGCCCATGACTCTACCAGAGGCCGCGAAGTTGGCGGATGAATATGCGGATACTCGCAAGACAAACCAGGTCACACCACGGGTACAACCTCCACAACCAACGGCGCCCTCACACCCACCAGCCGCTAGATACCAACCGCCTAACAGACCGATGACATCTAGCCCTCGCTACCCACGCCAGGAGGACAACGAACAACGCTGCTTCCGGTGCAAACAGTTGGGTCACTTCAAGCAGAATTGCCCCATGAACGACAACACCAGGTCAAATTGGTCTCAACCGGGGTACCGCCCACCAGCAGCAGCCCATTGTGTAGACTCGGCTTGGGATCCCCAGGAGCTGGGTCAGGGAGAACCATTGGGCACCCCTTACGAAGCCCTCATGGTACAATCTGTTATTACGGACAACAGGGAACACCATTGTCAGCTGGTCATGGGCGACCGCCATGAGCCGGAGGGGCCTTGGAGGGAGCTGGGCAGAAAGAGGCACCGCCAGCTACCCTCCAAGAAGAAGAGGTCCTGGAAGTCATATAACCAGCGGACCTGGGAGGAGAAGAAGCGACTGGAGGAGATGGAATCGCAGCGGGCGCCCCAGATGCGGGCCGAGATGTTCGCCAAGGGCCCACCGGTGGCCCCTTACACCACCACCCAGTTCCTGATGATGAAGGACCACGTGGAGAGCCTGCAGGACATGAGCAAGCAGGATCTGATCCGTGAGTACATAGAGCTGGAGGAGTGCATAAGCCGCATGGAGGAGGAGAACAACCACCTGAGGTCAC
Organism: Rana temporaria; assembly: GCF_905171775.1. Classification (NCBI taxonomy): domain Eukaryota; kingdom Metazoa; phylum Chordata; class Amphibia; order Anura; family Ranidae; genus Rana; species Rana temporaria. Next base: position 102,709,132 of record NC_053500.1, read on the forward strand.
AGCGGGCTGACCCCCCCAGGCTCCATGAACTGGAGATGGAGCTGGAGAAGCTCAAAGAGGAGAACCGGCGGCTGCGGAGGGAGCAGGGGGTGGCTGACCTTATGGGGCTCTGAGTCCCCTCTCCCCCCCCCCCCCCCCCGACTCTGAGCACCAGTGCTACAGCATTTCAACAAATATAACTTTTTCTTTTTATGAATCTCCTGTGATTGTCACTTCAGAGCCATAACCTGCCCCCTCCCATAGCGGGACACCTAGACGGCGGCGCACAGACCCATTCGCTGTCTTCACACTGACTTCTGGTGACTTTGCAGATCGCACAAAGACTTGGGGACTGACCGGCGTGTGATCTGACGACCCGGTGGCATACCTGAGTCGGAAGCAGTTACCAATGGAGGTCAGTCACGCCAAACGGAGTTAACCTCGGACTAAAAGCTCTGAACCCGTCAACCCTACTGGACCAGGGAAGGTCCAACCGGGTTTGCCGGAGCAGGGAGAAAAAGGGGGGCCATTGTGAAGGATGTCAGTGTAAATCTCCCTGCTTGGTTCATGTGTCACAAGCTATTGACATGTTAATGACCCTTCCTCAGCCAGCTCCCTAGTTCAAATGGTAATTGATTTATTGTGTGTGGGAAGGAGACCGGCCTTACTGTTTACAATGATTAGAAGTGGCTCATGTTAATTATTCTGATTGCTTCATTGTGGTCAGGCTGTTACACCTAGTAATTAACTCCGCTGATGTCTTTATCTAAAGAAACGTGTCTGCATGGTCGGCTCCGACTTGTCTCCTATAATCTGTATGGGAAACCCCACTGTGTGAGGGGGGCGTTCCTAACAGGCTGTAACCACATATAAGCTGAGTTTTTGTGTCAATAAAGTGTCTTGTTCTAGCAGTAAGCTTGTCTCATGTGTGGCTTTCTGGGCGATTCCAGGGATATCCCTCCTCGTGGAATATTGGGGTGATTGTCGTTATGGGAAGAAGGGAACGTTGACGGGGATATCATACCGATACCGTCACAATTCCCTCTATGCAGTTTAAGATTAAACCTCTTTTCTTCTCATTTTTATGAGTGGCCACGTGTCTTATTAAACTCCCTTCCGCAAAAAAGTTTTATCCTTATTGTGGGGTCACCAGTACGGTATTTGTAAATTGAAATCATACCCCCTCTCAAGCGTCCCTTCTCCAAAGAGAATAAGTTCAGTGCTTATAACTAATATGCTCCAGGGGTCTTTAAACTATGGCCCTCCAGTTGTTCTGGAACTACAATTCCCATCATGCCTAGTCATGTCTGTGAATGTCAGATTTTTACAATGCCTCATGGGAAGTGTAGTTCCACCACAGCTGGAGGGCCGTAGTTTGAAGATCCCTGCTCCAGACCCTTTATTGACTTTGTTGCCCTTCTTTGTACTCGCTCCATTTCCAATACAGCATACTCCAGGTGCGGCAAGGCCAGAGTCTTGGAGAGTGGGAGAATTATCGTTTTATCCCTGGAGATAATCCCCTTTTTAATGCATGCCGATATTCTGTTTGCTTTGTTAGCAACAGTTTGGCCTGCATGCCACAGATTTGTTTCCCTCTCAAATTGTATGTCTCTTCTACCTTTACTAGCCATTACTTTATGTTTCGGCTTTCTCTTTCTTGCCATTGTCTTGGGATCTGACTTTTAGCAGCATTAATCATATGAATATGGTGGTGATTTCCCTGTTTGATATTTGCTAGTTATGTCTGGGGTTCTATACCATCTTGTAAGGCATTTACAATTCATCTCAGCTGTATTAATATCTACTGCAGAGCTATGTACCAATCTCATTATTTTTATTAATTACTTGATTATTTCCTAGTGCTCCCATTTATTTTTCCCATTTTTTTTTATGAATTGCGGGACCTCCTGTTCATCCATCTCCATCAGAATTTTACAGATCCGTGATACCCCCTTTTTAATGTTTGTTGCCTCACTCAGCCTCTCTAGTGGCCCTAGATCATCTGCTGATCCTAAAGGAGTTGTAAAGAAATTTATTTATTTTTGCTGAAATGACTGTTTACAGGGTATAGAGACATAATAGTTAACTGATTCCTTTTAAAATTTATTAAAAATAGATAAAAATCAATCATATAATGTACCTCTAGTTTCGTTTTTGCATCTAGTTTTGTTTTTGCATGTTATCCTGCCTCTGTGCTATACAGAGCCATAGAGCAGTGATGGTTTGGAAAATGAAACTAGAATCTCCCAGTACTGTGGTCACCAGGAAACAGACAACCAGGAAGTGTCCAGAACAGAGAAGAATTACAGCAACAGAGCAACAACGAACAATGAGGACATGAAACCAGGACTGCAGTAAGGTAAAGGAAGCTATTTAGCTAAAAAAAAATATTTCCTTTAGTGACCCTTTAATGGTTGTGGCAATGTGATGACGAAATGTTTCAACTGGAGGTACCGCCATTCATTAATCACCATCAAATCTGGTTTGTGTTTTAATTCCTGGAAAGTGCATATTTTTCCCTTTTCCATTATATCTTTTACTTGTGCTCTTACATTTTTTATCCATACGCCATCTTTGCCTTTTCCCGGTGCAAAATAATTTGTATATTTTATTGGTGTCATACCCCGTACACACGATCAGTCCATCCGATGAGAACGGACCGATGGACCGTTTTCATCGGTTAACCGATGAAGATGACTGATGGTCCGTCGCGCCTACACACCATTGGTTAAAAAAACGATCGTGTCAGAACGCGGTGACGTAAAACACAACGACGTGCTGAAAGAAACGAAGTTCAATGCTTCCAAGCATGCGTCGACTTAATTCTGAGCATGAGTGGATTTTTAACCGATAGTCGTGCCTACTAACGATCGTTTTTTCCTATCGGTTAGGAATCCATCGGTTGAATTTAAAACAAGATTGCTTTTTTTTAACCGATGGTTAAATAACCGATGGCGCCCACACACGATCGGTTTTGACTGATGAAAACGGTCCATTCGCATTAGTGGTGGGTTATATTTCCATTTTCCTTGTTTATGTTTTGAATCCCAAATTATTATGCCGCGTACACACGACCGTTTTTCGGGTTCTAAAAAATGAAGTTTTTAATGGTCTAGAAAAAAAATTTTTTTTTTCAACCCGATCATTAAAACGGCCTTGCGATCGTGAAAAAAAATGCTCTAGCAAAGCGCGGTGACATACAACACGTACAACGGCACTATAAAGGGGAAGTTCCATTCGGATGGCGCCACCCTTGGGGCTGCTTTTGCTGATTTTGTGTTAGTAAAAGACGATTTGCGCTTTTCAGTCTGTTACAGCGTGATGAATGTGCTTACTCCATTACGAACGCTAGTTTTACCAGAACAAGCGCTCCCGTCTCATAACTTGCTTCTGAGCATGCGCGTTTTTTTCACGTCGTTAAAGCCCACACACGACCATTTTTTACAACCTTAAAAACGACAACGTTAAAAAAGTTGTGAAAAAATAGAGCATGTTTGAAATTTTTAATGGCCATCTTTTAGATCGTGAAAAATGCTCTGGAGCCCACACACAATCGTTTTTTTTTTTTTTTAAAAGTGTATTTTGTGCGTGTACTCGAGAGAGGAGCCGGACTGCAGGAGTTGGGAGTAGGCAGGCCTCCCCCAGAGGCAATCTGCCACCTTTCTCCATGCCCCGGGTGGCAATGGTGGGTGTGTGGGTCCTCCCACACAGCCCGCCCTACCTGCTCCGCTTTCAAGCCCAACGGGGCAGAGGGACTCCCTATAAGGGAGTGAGAGGATTAGCCCGCTCAACCAGCCCCGTTAGTCCTTCGCCTCTCTTTTTAGAGACCGCGTGGTCAAAGTGAGTGCATGTTAACTCAATTTCAATTGCGTGTAAGTGTGGTGGTTTTTGTGGGAGGGGGGTGGGCGTACTAAGCGCAGGCTTACCTTGCATAGCACACCCACCGGGAGCCGGGCTGAGACCACCAAACTCAATTCACATGTAGCTGAGACCGGGATCCGAACCCCTAGCTGCAGAGGTGAATGGCTTGTCAGCGCAGTGCCAATCGCGTTGAGCCACCGCAGCTCCCCTTACACAATCGTTTTTAATGACATTTAAAAAAAAAAAACTCATTTTTTAGAACCTGAAAAACGGTCGTGTGTACGCAGCATTAGAATGTTCCGTGTCATTACATGTGTACTCTCCCCCAGTGCTCTATATTGAGGTGGGATCCAGATGATTCCACCCAACCATGTTTTCCTTAAAGTGTTCTCTATTTTCCTTTGTCCACTCCATCACTCGTGCTATTAATGCTGCTTTATAATATTTTTTTAAATATGGTACTTTTTAACAGCTCTGCATTTTGTCTCTCTTCAGTATCTAGAGTGAGATTCTCGCGCCAACCAGTGGCGGCTGGTGCTCAAAATTTTTGGGGGGGCGCAAAGGAAAAAAAAAATTGCAGTCTCACTGTGCCCAAATGCAGCCACTGTTACATGCCATCAAACGCAGCCACTGTTACATGCCACCAAACGCAGCCACTGTGCCATCAATTTGCACCACTGTGCCATGCCATCAAATGCAGCCACTGTGCCATCAATTTGCACCACTGTGCCATGCCATCAAATTCAGCCACTGTGCCATCAATTCGCACCACTGTGCCTTGCCATTAAACGCAGTCACTGTGCCATGCCATCAAATGCAGTCACTGTGCCATCAATTTGCACCACTGTGCCATGCCATTAAACGCAGTCACTGTGCCATCCATTGTCACCACTGTGCCATGCCATTAAACGCAGCCACTGTGCCATACATTGTCACCACTGTGCCATGCCATTAAACGCAGTCACTGTGCCATCCATTGTCACCACTGTGCCATGCCATTAAACGCAGCCACTGTGCCATCCATTGTCACCACTGTGCCATCCATTGTCACCACTGTGCCATGCCATTAAACGCAGCCACTGTGCCATCCATTGTCACCACTGTGCCATACATTGTCACCACTGTGCCATGCCATTAAACGCAGCCACTGTGCCCTTTAATGGTCGCCGCTGTGCCAATTGTCCCCACTGTGTCCTGTAAATTGCTTTCTCCCCCCCCCCCCCCCGCCTGGCACTTACCTTTACTGGTTTTAGGCATCCACGTCCCACGATGTCTTCTCCCGCCCTCGATGACTGACAGGCGTTTCAGCCAATCAGGTTACCGGTGGCTAGAACCGGCCAACCTGATTGGCTGAGACGCCTGTTATCTTTTTCAAGGGGCGTGCAGTCTGTGCGCTCCGAGAATAAGCTTCCGGGACCCGAGGGCTGTATTGGGAAAGCCTATCAGAGCTGTTGGCTTTAATAGACATTTCCGTACAGCCAACCAGCTGGCGTTATTCAGATGGCCGGACATTGAGCGCCGACCATCTGAATAACAGCGGCAGCGGCGAAAATAACATAGATAAACATAGAGTGGCGTTGAGAGCCAGAGGGGGCGGCGCTCCAGCGCCCTCTATGGACGAACCGCCACTGGCGCCAACTGCAAGCTTAGTGACTCCGACCGCAGGTCCCACGGACTCGATGTCCGGGGGCATACCCGCAATCGTGTCACAGTGAGGAAGAAGGGGGAAATACATTTACCCAGTCTTCCTAGTGACAGGACAGTGACCACAGCTTCCTGTAACCGAAAGCGGTGATCACTATTCTGTCACACACAGCCCATCCCCCCTACAGTTAGAAGCACTCCCTAGGGCACACTTAATCACTACAGCGCCACCTAGTGGTTAACCCCTTCACTGCCAGTGTAATTTTCACAGTAATTAGTGTATTTTTATAGCACTGATCGCTGTAAAAATGACAATGGTCCCAAAAATGGGTCAAAAGTGTCCGATGTGTCCGCCATAATGTCACAGTCATGATAAAAATTGCTGATCGCCGCCATTACTAGTATAAAAAAAAATTTGTAATAAAAATGGCATAAAACTATCCCCTATTTTGTAGATGCTATAACTTTTGCGCAAACCGATCAATAAACGCTTATTGCGTTTTTTTTTACCAAAAATATGTAGAAGAATATGTATCGGCCTAAACTGAGGAAAACATATTTTTTTATGTATTTTTGGGGGATATTTATTATAATATTGCTTTTTTTTCAAAATTGTTTTGCGACGACAGGTCGGCTCGGCTGCGCGAGATCACGTAATATTACGTCATCTCGCGCCCCCCGCTCACCCCTGGTCCCGACGCGTGTGCCCGGCGGGCGCGATCACCGACGGGCACCCACGATCGCTCGTTACAGAGCGAGAACCAGGAGCTGTGTGTGTAAACACACAGCACCCGGTCCTGTCAGGGGGAGAAATGCCTGATCGTCTGTTCATACAATGTATGAACAGCGATCAGTCATTTCCCCAAGTCAGTCCCACCCCCCCTTCAGTTAGAACACACACAGGGGACATAATTAACCCCTTCCTCGCCCCCTAGTGTTAACCCCTTCCCTGCCAGTGACATTTTTATAGTAATCAATGCATTTTTATAGCACGGATCGCTATATTAATGCCTATGGTCCCAAAAATGTGTCAAAAGTGTCCGATGTGTCCGCCATAAGGTCACAGTACCAAAAAAAATCACTGATCGCCGCCATTACTAGTAAAAAAAAAATATTAATAAAAATGCCATAAAATTATGCCCTATTTTGTAAACGCTATGGCCCGGATTCACAAAGCACTTGCGCCGACGTATCTCGAGATACGCCGCGTAAGTGCAAATATGCGCCGTCGTATCTGTGCCCACAAAACTAAGATACGCCTGAAAATAGGCTTCATCCGACCGACGTAACTTGCCTATGCTGGCCTAGAGTGGGCGCATATTTACGCTGGACGTATTTGGCGCTCCCATTGATTTTCTATTCACATATGCAAATGTGCGTCCGTCCGGCGTAACGTTATGCCCCATAAAGGAGGTGTAACTCAGCAGCATCCATGCAAAGGGCTGCACCAGGGAACTCAAGCTGTCGTATTTTACGACGTTTACGTAGGACGTGAATATGACTAGGCGTAGGTTACGTTCACGTCGTAGGTAGTGATCTGACGTATCTTAGGCAGTTGTTCCGATGTGATTGTGAGCATGCGCCCACGGGACGGCGCATGCGCAGTTGGCGATACATATCTGTCTGGAGCTCGGCCCATCATTTGCATGGGGTCACGCCTCATTAGCATGGCTCACGCCCACTTCCACTTACGCCGACTTACGCCTTGGAAACCCAGCGCAGATTTGGAAGCACTGGCTTTGTGAATTCAGTGCTTGCCTCTCTGCGCTGCGTCGGCATAGCGTAAAGGCGATACGCTACGGCGGCATAAATATGCGCCAGTGTCTGTGAATCCGGGCCTATAACTTTTGCGCAAACCAATCAATAAACGCTTATTGGGATTTTTTTTTTGCGAAAAATATGTAGAAGAATACGTATCGGCCTAAACTGAGGAAAAAAATAGTTTTTTTTATATATTTTTGGGGATATTTATTACAGCAAAAAGTAAAAATTTTAATTTTTTTTCAAAATTTACGCTCTATTTTTGTTTATGGCGCAAAAAATAAAAACCGAAGAGGTGATCAAATACCTCCAAAAGAAAGCTCTATTTGTGGGGAAAAAATGGACGCCAATTTTGTTTGGGAGCCACGTCGCACGACCGCGCAATTGTCAGTAAATTCGACCCAGTGCCGAATTGCAAAAAGTGGCCCAGTCATTGACCAGCAATATGGTCTGGGGCTGAAGTGGTTAAAAAGCATCTCTTTAAGGAGGCCTATCCCACCTCCACCTAAAAATTGAAATTTTATTTACTCCATCATCTCATCTCTCACTTTTATTATCTTTTGTGCCTCCATGTTAGATTGTAAGCTCTCAAGGACAGGTCCCTCCTAGCCTTCATGTATTGAATTGTATATGTAGCAGGTACTTCTCCAGACTGATCTAATCTATTAGGGGACAGCTGTATGCGGCAGCAGTGTGGGCTTTTTCACCCCCCCCCTTCTCTCTTCACACACAGACACTCAGTACTGCTTGTTTGGAAACTCCCTATTGGAGGTTGTCTGTAAACTGCTTATTGGAAGAGCTTGAGCCAATCATGAGACAGCAGCAAAGGACTGTGGGGGAGGAGATAAAAAGCCAGAGGAACTAGGCCAGAGCCTCTTTTTGCCTGCACCCCATCAGGAGAGCATCTGCACTCTGTGTGTGTGGAATCGCAGCCTACCAAGGGCACACAGCCTGCAACTCCAGCCCAGAGGAACAGATTGTTCATGCAGCTCCAGCCCAGAGGAACAGATTGTTCATGCAGCTCCAGCCCAGAGGAACATGTTGCAGGGTGTCCATGCTAAAGAAGGACACCCTGCAACAGCTCAAGGACTGAATGCCACTGTGACACACCTGCATCTAAGATCGATCGATCGCTCAGGGGAGGACCGCTGACTGTGTAAAGGGTTTGGTGAGGGGGCTTTGCCCAGGAACCTTTAATGCTTTTCATAGAATACCACATCCAAATATTGTCCACAGAGCTCCTACATTGCCGATGAAGATAATAAAACACAAAGCTTTGCTTCCAGGACATTGCCGGGGTTGCTCTTAAAGAGGACACACCACGGGTATTGATATCATTTCACTGGATGTGTACTAGAGGCATCGTAGGCTGGCCTGGGGTTCCCCTTTAGCCACAGCATCCCACACACACACCAAAAGTTATTGGGGAGTCTATTTAATCTGTACATATTGTTACCTATTGCTTTCGTTGTTTGCATAGTGTTCATGACTGTTTTCTTTAAACTGTTTCAACCAAGTCCTGGGTACTTACACAGGTCTTGGCTGACTAATGTTAACCTGAATTTTACTTTTCTTTAAGTAAACTACAAGAAGAAGTTATTCCATAAATCACATTGCTAGGTGTGTCAGAGGGGCTGAAAGACAGAGAAACAGACTGAACAAACAAAAGCAGCTCTCTCGGGGGTTTGCTACATATACAATATATTCAGCATGTACTGTATAACTCATTGCTTAGATCAGTGCAATAAATGATACTGGTGGTGAAACACTCTCACACACTTGTTTTAGCATACAAGAAAAGATACAAACTCTTATCATTGCTATGTATTGTTTTACTTTTCTATAGGTCATGCATTTTTCTTTTTTCTTTCCCACCATCTTTCCCGTCCTGACTGATGGAACCATATACTTGCTGGGCGTGTTATCAGTACACCTGGCTGGACTGCTGTAAAAGCCCCCCAGTCAGAAAAACGTAGCTCAGCCTACATGTACGAAGGAAGTGTTCCTCACTAATATGTCCTAGAATCGGTTTCTGAATCTTTCCATACATTTCCATAACCCTAGCTCAGTAGAGTTTCTAGTTAAAGCCCAACAGAACCCTATGGGGCTCTTACTTTTTTACACTACTAAATGCTACAGCAAGGTTAGAAGACCAGCACAGGAAAGTCGGTCTGCAGCTCTCACACAAAGCAGCATCCTGGCTCTCCAGTGGTCCAATACCCTGAACACTGCTCTAGTTAACAGTGCTGCTCAATGAGTGAGGGGACTATTGATTAGATAGAATTACATACATAACACACCAACTATCTTTATTTTAATGTGCAGTACAAATTTAAATTATATTTGAGAAGGGCAAATATATTTTTGGTGTAATAATGAATTTTGATGGTTTTAGTTAAAAATGTTATGCTTTAGTGTGCCCTAAAATCGTTTAACCACTTCCCGCCCGGCCTATCGCAGAGTGATGGCTGGGCGGTGGTTCCGTTATCCTGACTGGGCATCATATGACATATGACTGGGCATCATATGACATCCAGCAGGATAACAGCCAATGTGCACCCATGGGGGCGTGCATCGCCGCGATCGTTGTTGCGGTGTGTCAGTCGGAACACACCGTTACACCGATCTCGGTAAAGAGCCTCTAACGGAGGCTCTTTACCACGTGATCAACTGTGTCCAATCACATGTAAAAAAGAAGAGCCGTTGATCGTCTGACAGTCGCGAGCAGAGGAGAGTCGATCGTCTGCTATCCTGACAGGGGGGGTCTATGCTGATTATCAGCGCAGCCCCCCCTCGGATGCCCACCCAGAACTACCAGGATACTGCCAGGACCACCAGGGATGGCCACCACACTGGACCACCAGGTATGCCATCCTAAACCACCAGGGATAGCCAATCAGTGCCCAGGCAGCTGCCAATCAGTGTCAAATAAAAATGATTGCCAGTGCCACCAGTGATGTCTATCAGTACAGTCTATCAGTGCCCATCAATGCCGGCTTTCAGTCCCCATCTGTGCCGCCTATCAGTGCCGTCTATCAGTGCCACCCATAAGTACCCATCAGTGCAACATTTCAGTGCCCATCAGTGTTGCCTATCAGTGCCCACCAGTGCCAACTATATGTGCCCATCAGTGCCGCCTATCAAAGCCCATCAGTGCTGCATATCAGTGTCACCCATCAGTGTCACCTATCAGTGCCCACCAGTGCCACCTATAAGTGGCCATCAGTGCCGCCTATCAAAGCCCATCAGTGCTGCATATCAGTGTCACCCATCAGTGCTGCCTATTAGTGTCCATCAGTGTCGTCTTATTGGTGCCACCTCATCGGTGGAGAAGAGTACCGCTCCAAGCCCTGCGACCTATGCTGTGCTGCCGCCCTGTAGTACTGACAGGTGCAGACTCTGCGCTGATCCGTGGTAAAAATAAATGTTCCTGGATTGCCGCACTCTGATAGGCGATTTATTGAAACAAAATAAACAAAGGATAAAATCCAAAGCTGTATAACATCCAAAAAATCATGCAACACTGCAATCAATGGTAAAAAGTGGACATAGGGGACAAAAAAGCTAACATGTTTCACATCATGGATAGATGCTTAGTCATAGCTGGGTTGTGTGAGGATCAGAAAGGATTTAAATAGAAAACTTTGAATGCATCCAAACCAATTAAAGCTGGTCTGCACAGCATTAGAAAATTAGATACCTGATTGAAACTGACACAACCCAGGGTCAGAACAGCATCTGCACAATCAAAAACAATCAAAAACAAAAACACACATGTGTATGTGACATTCTAACCTAAAACACATTTTATGATATAGACTTTATAAGTGTATGTGAAAACATACAAAGAAATGCAATAAATGAATAAATATATATAAATATACTGCAAAGGTAAATTGCTATTAAATAAATATAAATGAAAATCGATATGAATGATATCGTGGTAATAAAACGTGGAGACTATGTGTGAATGTGGAGTTGTTCCTAAATACGGTGCTGATCTGTGTTGGAAATAAAACATAACAACAATGAATTGTTGATATGCTAGTGCGCAAAAACTGCAAAAAAAAAGATATGAATATAAACGTGTATTTATAAAGTTATAAAAACATGGTCCAACATTAAGTGAAATAAATTAAATGAAATTAGATTAAATCAAATTAAATAAAATGTAAAATTAAGATCGGACCTATGTAGTGCAATTAATTAAATTAAATATTTGTTTATTTATGTGCAGACAAATATGTTCAATGTTTGTATAATATAGTCATGCACATGATGTAATATGGGCAAACCCCGACAAGCATGACGAGTATGTATGAAGAGAAATTATTTATAAATAAAAACATAATACAATGAGTTGCTAAAATTTGTATAAATTAATATACTAAAGTTGTTATAATTACTACCAACAACACTTGTCATATAAACTAATCCATTGCATCTAAAAGAAATATAAAGAAAAATGTCATTAACATAAATCTATGGACAGCAAAGGAATATATGGAATAAAATGACAAGTGTGATGTGGGTCGAGCCCTAAACACTGAACGTTAAATATTAAAGGATGTATCTACATGGTGTAAATGTGTATTTCATAACCAAAAAAAAAAAAAAAGGTCTGTTTTGATTTATTTCATCCCAAACAAAGGGAGTATATATAAACCAAATATACGTCCTGAAACTAATCCTGGAACAAGAAAACGTGTGTGCATTCAAAGAAAAGTGTAATGCAAACAATATATAATCAATATATGAATGAGGATGGTGGAAATTACTAATAAAAATGTGATACATCCCACTCAAAATTTAATCCTGAGGGGTGTCTAGTATTCAAGAGAAATATCCACCGAACCTCTTGCTTACACAATATATTGAACTTATCACCACCTCTCGGTGGTTTTACATTTTTTTCTAGTCCCTGAATAACCAAACTGGAGGTGTCCTTGTGATGGACCTCATTCCAATGCCGTGCCATGTTAGTCATATGATCCTTTTCGATGTCATAAAGATGATCATATAGACGATTCCTCAGGCCTCGTACACACGACCAGTTTCCGCAGACATGTTCGGTCGTCTGTACGGCAGACCGGACAATTTTCCGGCGGATCGGACAGGTTTCCAGCGGACAAATGTTTCTTAGCATGCTAAGAAACATGTCCGCTGGAAGCCTGTCCGTCGGACATGTTCGGTCGTCTGTACGACTCACCGGACATGTCCGCTCGGCCGAAAGCCCTCGCATGCGTCGAAGTGGAAGCATTGACCTTCCAGGGTCGCGCACGTCGTCGCGTCATCGTCGTGGCGACGGCGCGGCCACGTCACCGCGTTCGCTGTCTGCGGGAAATTTGGTCTGATGGTGTGTACAGCCATCAGACCAAAATCCGCCAGCGGACATGTCCGATGAAAACGGTCCGCGGACCGTTTTCATCGGACATGTTCCGTCATGTGTACGAGGCCTCAGACGTCTTGTAGTTCTACCTACATACTGAACTGAACACAACCTGAATGTAATGGCATATACAACGTAACGTGTGTTATAATTGATAAAAGAATGCAGCTTGTGTGTCTTTTTCGTGGACAATGGTGTCCCCTCTTTGAATAAAGGGGCAGTAAGCACAATTGCGACCCCCACATTTGAAGTTGCCCTTGAAAGATAACCAATTGACATTGGTGTCCTTACTTGGAAAGAAACTGGGTGACAAAAGTGCACCCAGAGACGGTGCTCTTCTAGACACAGTACGTATGCCTCTTTTGAGGATTTCTGCATACGTTGGATCATGAGATAGGATGGGAAGGTGTTTGGTGACAATGAGTTTTATTTTCTGAAATTCCTTGCTGTATGCAGTGGAAAAAGTGGGAGTAGGATTGATAACCCCATTATCCCCGTCTTTGTTTCTATGTTGTTTATTAGTATTGCCACCAAAACCCCATCTGCGTTTACTTTTATTTTTGTTATTGAATTTCTTCAGCAAAAGCATATCACGAGAAGAACCCTTAGCTATGCATAAGCCTCTATCAATGACAGGTTTAGGGTAACCCCTCTCCTGAAATCTAATGGACATGGCTGCTGCTTCTTGCGGGAATCCTTGCTGCACAGTCTTTTAAGTCTGAGAAAATGACCTGCTGGTATATTGTCAACAGTATGCTTAGGATGACTAGAGTCTGCTCTAAGAAGGGTGTTGCCAGCACTGGGTTTTCTGTAGAGATTGGAAGTAATAATGTTCCCCTCACCTGAGAGTCTCACACGTGCCTGTGAATTTAAAATTGAGTGAGTTGTCATTCATATAGGACAACCAAGATTCCAGATCACAACAAGGGTAGAGTTCGGTACGGACTTTGGGTTTTTCCAGAACCCGGACCCGAACCCGAATAATTGCTGAAAGTTCGGGTCCGGGTTCGGAGTTTGGGAAAAAAAAAATATGCGGAGGTCCCCCCAAATTCATTAATCAGACCCTTTACGTCTGGTATGGATATTAAGGGGAATCCCGCCATCAATTTAAAAAAAAAATGACGTAGGGTTCCCCCTAAATATCCATAACCAGACCTTTCGGGTCTGGTGTGGATTTTAAGGGGAACTCCACCCCCAATTAAAAAAAAATGGCGTGGAGTTCCCCCTAAAATCCATCAGACCCCTTATTCAAGCACGTTGACTTTGCCGGCCGCAGAAATAAGGGGGGGACAGAGTGCGGCCCCCCCTCTCCTGAACCGCACCAGGCCACATGCCCTCAACATTGGGAGGGTGCTTTGGGGTGCCCCCCAAAGCACCTTGTCCCCATGTTGATGGGGACAAGGGTCTCATCCCCACAACCCTTGCCCGGTGGTTGTGGGGGTATGTGGGCAGGGGGCTTATCAGAACCTGGAAGACCCCTTTAACAAAGGGGACCCCCAGATCCTGCCCCCCCTGTGTGAAATGGTAATGGGGTACACTGTACCCCTACCATTTCATGAAGGAAGTGTAAATAGTAGTTTTCAGAAAAAAAACACACACACCGTAGAACAAATTACTTTATTAATTAAACCAAATAAAAATCCAGCGGTGAAAATAGACGATCGATGCTGCTCGCTGCTCCATCATAGTCTCAATCCAGCGTCGGGTGATGTCTCCAGCGATGGGTGATGTCTCCAGAGATTGGTCCAGCGATGAGAACATCCATCCATTCAGAGCACAGCTCAGCGAATGACGCGCCGATGCTTGACGTTTCTTTTATAGGGGAGGCGGGCCACGCGTCACGTGACCCCGTCCCCCTCTGACGCACACTCTGCTACGTCACTGGGACAGCCCTTGCGTCAGAGGGGGACGGGGTCACGTGACGCGTGGCCCGCCTCCCCTATAAAAGAAACGTCAAAGCATCGGTGCGTCATTCGCTGAGCTGTGCTCTGAATGGATAGATGTTCTCATCGCTGGACCAATCTCTGGAGACATCACCCGTCGCTGGAGAGATCACCCGACGCTGGATAGAGACTATGATGGAGCAGCGAGCAGCATCGATCGTCTATTTTCACCGCTGGATTTTAATTTGGTTTAATTAATAAAGTCATTTGTTCTACGGTGTGTGTGTTTTTTTTCTGAAAACTACTATTTACACTTCCTTCATGAAATGGTAGGGGTACAGTGTACCCCATTACCATTTCACACGGGGGGGGCAGGATCTGGTGGTCCCCTTTGTTAAAGGGGTCTTCCAGATTCTGATAAGCCCCCTGCCCGCATACCCCCACAACCACCGGGCAAGGGTTGTGGGGATGAGACCCTTGTCCCCATCAACATGGGGACAAGGTGCTTTGGGGGGGGAACCCCAAAGCACCCTCCCAATGTTGAGGGCATGTGGCCTGGTGCGGTTCAGGAGAGGGGGGGGCGCACTCTGTCCCCCCTCTTTTCTGCGGCCGGCCAGGTCAACGTGCTCGGATAAGGGGTCTGGTGTGGATTTTAGGGGGAACTCCACGCCATTTTTTTTTTAAATTTGGGGTGGAGTTTCCCTTAAAATCCACACCAGACCTGAAGGGTCTGGTTATGGATATTTAGGGGGAACCCTACGTCATTTTTTTTTTAAATTTACGGCGGGGTTCCCCTTAATATCCATACCAGACCTAAAGGGTCTGGTTATTGAATTTGGGGGGACCTCCACGCATTTTTTTTTTTTTTTTTAATAAAAGTCCGTGTCCCATTGACTTCAATGGGGTTCGGAGTTCGGGTTCGGGTTCCCATCCCGAACTTTTTTTTTAAAGTTCGGGTTCGGGTCCGAACCGGAACATCTAGGTGTCTGCTCAACTCTAAACAAGGGTCCTTGACAATGAACAACAGATCGTCTATGTATCTACAAAACAGCACAGTATCCTGTTGACTGGGACTATCAGGTCCAAAGATGCGGAGCCTTTCCCACCATGTAGACATTGGCTAGGGACGGCGAAAATCTAGCTCCCATGGAGGCTCCGCATTTTTGGAGATAATAGTCCCCGTCGAACATGAAAAAATTGTGGGTGAGAAGATATTCCAAGCACATGATGATGAACTCTTGCACCATGGGAGAAAAACTACCCAATATATCTAAAAAGAATGACACGGCTTGTAAACCTAAAGCATGAGGTATAGAGGAATAAAGATTAGAAACATCACAGGAAATCCACCGATAATCATCATGCCATGCGATTTCCTGTAAGATGTTCAATAAATCGCTAGTGTCACCAATATAGTCTAGTAAATCCAGAACTAATGGCTGTAGTTGTTCATCTACCCATTGACCCAAACGTTCATTTAAAGAATCAATTCCGGCCACGATTGGCCTACCGGTTAGGAAAGAAAGTCCCTTATGCAATTTAGGAAGATGATGAAAGATGGGCATAACAGGGAAAGGAGGAACAAGCGTTTCTTTATCTTTTTCAGCGAATATTCCGATTTCTACAGCTCTATCCAATAATGACAAAAGTTATTTTTTAAACGAATCAGTAGGATCGCTTCTGAGTTTCTGATAGGTGTTAGAATCAGATAACTGTCGTAAGGCTTCCATTCTATACATGGTAGAGTCCAAAACTACCACCATTCCACCCTTGTACGCATTTTTAATTATTATGGAAGAATCAGCATGTAAATCATCAAGTGATTTCTTTTCTGCAATGGACAAATTCTCAATGCTTTTGTTGGATGGATGTTTGGCTAGAAGCAGGGCTTTTTTTCAGGGGGAACTTGGGGGAACTCAGTTCCACCACCTCTGGCTCAGATCCTTTGGTGCCTGCTCACCACAATCACTTGTAAACACAGAAGTCTGGTTTCTGTGTTTACAAGTGACAGCTCTGCACTCTGTGTGTAACCCCCCTGAACTCTGCACTCTGTATGTAATGCAATCCTGGTATTTAATGCCCCTTTAAGACCCAACTACTGTTTGTGAAATCTGAACGGGGTCGTGGTTGAGTTCCTGCACCTATTTTCTGAGAAAAAAAGCTCTGGCTAGAAGTAACAAATCTCTTTCTACCATTTTTTGATAAAGATCCATGTCTTTGCCCCTAGATTGTATGGGGTAAGATTCCGATCTGGTTTTAAAAGAGACCGGATGATGACCATTGTTAGGATGTTCTGAATGGTCAACATGTGTGCCCGATTCAATGGCAAGATCAGTCAAATCAATTAAAGCACATACATCAGAAAAGCAATTAGAATAAGGAATGGACTCACCCAGGGAAGAATTGTCCAAGGAGGAAACAGATTGTTCGTCATTCTGTTCAACACAAAAATAATGTTTCTGTAGCGTAAGTGTTCGTGCCAGTCTGTTGACATCCAAAATGGTGTTAAATAAATTAAAATGGTTTGAGGGACAAAAATGTAAACCTCTAGATAACAGAGCAACATCCGTGGCTGACAACACACGTGACGATAGATTCATCACATTCGATTTCTCAATTATTTGCGGCAGCGTAGCGGGTAACGATTCCCGTTTGGCTCTTCTGTGTTTCTTGCCCCCTATGCTCGTTTTGTGACTTTTTTCTTCCCTTTTTTGTTGCGACCCTGGCCGCCCTGGTTTACAGGAACCGGCTTGTTCAAATGTGTGGATGCAGATCGAAGGTTGTTTTCTGGAGAAGAATCGGATGCGGTGGCTGCCAATGTGTCATTATGAGATTCTCCCTCAGTGTCAGAGAAGCTAACGCGCTTTTTACTTGGAGTCCTCCGTGAGCGATTTGAATGAAAGATGGGTTTCTTCCATGTGTAGACTTTGTTGGTGTCATAATCAAGTTGATCTCTAGTTCTCTTCTCTTTCTTTGTGGAAATAACACCTCTCTCGAGTTTATCCAATCTTTTACTGAGTTGAGAATCTACTGGCAAACTTTGTTGTTCCGTGAGTTCTTTTTGCACCACAGACATTTCACTCTGTATCCTGTCCAATTATTTTTGTTTAAATCTAATGATGGGGGCAGATTCACATAGAATCTGTGGCGGCGTAGTGTAAGCCATTTACACTACGCCACCACAACTTACTGGAGCAAGTGCCGTATTCTCCAAGCACTTGCTCCGTAATTTGCGGCGGCGTAGTGTAAATGGCCCGGCGTATGGGCGCGTAATTCAAAGGGGGCGGCTTGTTTTTAAATTAAGCGTGCCCCCGCGCCGATCGAACTGCGCATGCAGCTCACGACGGAAAAAGGCAATGAAGCCGACGTGAGCGTCATTGACGTAAAGTCCTATTCGCGAACGACTTAGTGAAACAACGTAAACAACGGAAAAAGACGACGCTGACCCGACGCCATACTTAACATGGCATACGACGGACCTTCCTAAACTTACCCCTTATATAGCAGGGGTAAGTTTACACTTACGGAAACGACGTAAACGTTCGGGAAACATTCGGGAATCGGCGTATCAGGCTCATTTGCATAGACAAATGAGAAATCAGCGTAAAGGCCATCTAGCGGCCAGCGTGGAATAATATCTAAGATCCGACGGTGTAATTGACTTACACCTGTCGGATCTACGCCGTATCTATGCGTAAATGATTCTAGGAATCAGACGCATAGATACCCGGGGCCAAAAACAGAGATACGATGGTGTATCTTGAGATACACCATCGTATCTCTTTTGAGAATCTGGCCAATGATGTTCAGTTTGAATGAACAAGCTGAAAGAGTGTTAGTCCATTCCAGTTTGGTATCTGCATCATTTGTACCCTATGTCCACTTTTTACCATTGATTGCAGTGTTGCATGATTTTTTGGATGTTATACAGCTTTGGATTTTATCCTTTGTTTATTTTGTTTCAATAAATCGCCTATCAGAGTGCGGCAATCCAGGAACATTTCTTTTTTCCACGGGCCACCTCATCGGTACCGCATTATCAATGCCCGTCAGTGCAGCCTATCAGTGCCCATCAGTGAAGAAGGAAACTTACTTATTTACAACATTTTATAACAGAAACAAAAAGATTAAAATTTTGTTTGGGTACAGTGTAGCATGACCGCGCAATTGTCATTTAAAAAGCGACAGTGCTGAAAGCTGAAAATTGGCTTGGGCAGGAAGGGGGTGCACTTGCCCCATATTGAAGTCGTTAATCTAGATTTTAAATTGTTTAATAGATAGAAGCAAATTTAGATATGGATAGAGTATTTAAGTGTTAAATCCTAAATGCCAGGTTTTTACAACTCTCTGTGCTCCGCACTCTGTTAATCCTGGGGATCACTGTCATCAGGACAGGACATAATGAGTAAACCAAAATTTTACAGTTTCTCTGGCTAAAGTAGTGAGGGAAAAATCTTTCAACAGGTACACCTATTCTGTGGACAAATGTGGAAGAGGGCATTTCCTCTCACTTCCTGTTGTGTCTCCAGGACAGGATCATTTTCCAAGCCAGACACAGGTACTAGAAAAAAACTAATAGACTGATTGTGCCAATACCAGGAATGGGCGCCATAGTCGCATTCCTGCATATATGGCATTGGCTGAAGAATGGAGAATCGACACACACAGGTGCGTGGCCACGCGATTTGCCACGTGCGCATTACCTGACAGATTGAACCTCTTGCTGGCTTATAAAAGGCTGCTGCTGTTTCCTCCAAATTGCTGGATTGTAATCAGCTTCCCTGTGCTCCTGAACTCTGTGTCTATTCCTTGGATTTCCCATAGTGACCCGGCTTGTTCCAGACCTGTTTAACCTCTTCTCCTGGCATCTCCCTTGGCTTGTTCTACTGACCTTCCTCCTGCTGGATCTCCTGTGTATGACCTCAGCTTGCCTTAAGGACTTTGTTACTACTTACTGGCTTGATCACCTGTGTATGACCGCAGCTTGCCTTACGGACTTTGCTATCTCATACCTGCTTGCCCCCCTGTGTATGACCCTCGGCCTGTCTTCTACTTTTGTATACTAAGTGCACGGATTGCCTAAAGCACAGCTGGAGTTCCTAAGAGACATTTCCCTTGCTATCTTCTCTGAAATTCTCTGCAGTCTCCAGTTGATTATCAGCTCTGTTCGTCCAGATCCTGCCAGCAACCTGACCCAACCCCCTCCCCCCATCGCTTGATCGATCGCCGCTTCGCTCGACCGTCACCTGGCAGCCCCGATCTTACCCCATCCATATGGTGGCTCTGGCAGCTTCCCCCTGCATCTCATATGGAGTCAGGATGGTCGCTTCTCCTCCTGGCCAATCGGGTCTTAGGACTCCCGGCTAATCGGCTCTCAGGACCCGTTTCCTGATTGGCTGGAATGAGAAGCTAGAAGACAGCAAAGATTAATTCGCTAATGTCACATAAGTAGGTTAGCTCGGGGAGCAGTTGAAATTCATGTGTCTGGCGCCCTGCATGGCGCCAGGTACATGGATTAGGGGGTGGCTGCCACTGTGTACAGCCATGGTGCAGAACTGCTAAGCAGGAAGAAGTGCATAGATACTATGAGTAACAAACAAATATGCCTGACCTGATGTTTCTTTATATTTACAGACTCTACACAGGCACACCCTAACCCTGGGGTGTCCAAACTTTTTTTTAAAGAGGGCCAGATTTGATGAAGTGAACATGTGTGGGGGCCGACCATTTTGCCTAACATTCTTTGAACCATTAAAAATTCGGTCCAATTGTGTTTGTCAGAGCACTGCTCAACAAATATTCTCTCGCTTTTGTGGCCCCAAAAAATCCCCTAGCGCCGCTCCGGACTAAGGATGAGGTTGGACGTGTTATTGGGATATACCGTATTTATTGGTGTATAACACGCACCTTCACTTTAAGAGGGAAGTTTCAGGAAAAAAAATAAATTTGAAATAAAAGAACCGTGAAGCAAAATAAGGGTCAGTGCCCATCAATGCAGCCTCACCATTACCATGAATGCAGCCTCCCCATTGCCATCAGTGCAGCCTGATCCATTCCCATCGGCAGCCTCGGAGGGGACAGGGGGGTGGTGGGACGAGTGCCAACAGATTACATACAGGAGAATCTCCTGTTTACTCGGCGGCCTCTTTAATACAAAGTCCCGCCTCCTATGATAGACAGAACGTCATCCAATGACAGCCTAGGAGTACAGATGCCACTGAGTCAACAGGAGATCCTCCTGTATGTAATCTGACTGTGTGCGTTCTGCCCCCTCCCTGTCCCCTCTGAGGTAGCACCAGGCCCGTCGCAACAGGACAGGCAAGGCAAGCAATTGCTTGGGGCCCCGAGCTAGAGGGGGGCCCCCAAGCTGGCTCGCCTGTCTGCCTGCTGCTATGTTCACAGGCTCCCCGCGAGCCCCCCTCCTCCCGCACGGAGAGCCGCACAGCTGAATCCTGGAGTTCAGTGCCGAAGCGTGCAGTTGCACTGAACTCCAGGATTCAGCTGTGCGGCTCTCCGTGCGGGAGGAGGGGGGCTCGCGGGGGGGGGGGGGGGCGTTTCTTAGCCCCCCGCAAAGTGGCGCGGTCACCGAGGACAGTGCAGCCGTCCCTCTCTCTCCACTGACTGCAATACATTACACAGTCACACTTCGGCTCCTCCCCCCCTCATGGCTCAATGTGTACACAGCCAGGAGGAGGAGCCGAGGAGAGACACGAGTGCTGCACAGTAAGCAGGAGGTAAGGGGCCCCCCTTAAGCAGATTCGAGGTGAACTATTGAAGTGATGGGAGAGGAGAGGGTGGTATGGTGATATGTTCTGGGGACTGATTTGAGAGGGAAGATGATATGTGCTAGTGTGTGTGTGGGGGGAGGGGTCCGATTCCCCCCCCCCCCCACTAGCACATATCATCTTCCCTCTCAAATCACTCCCCAGCACATATCCCCATACCACCCTCTACCCCCCCCCCAAAATTAAGATGCTCTGTTCCCCTGTGCCCATCCCACCCTGTGCTCATCCCACCCTGTCCTCATCCCACCCTGTCCTCATCCCACCCTGTCCTCATCCCACCCTGTCCCCATCCCACCCTGTGCTCATCCCACCCTGTCCCCATCCCACCCTGTGCTCATCCCACCCTGTCCCCATCCCACCCTGTCCTCATCCCACCCTGTCCCCATCCCACCCTGTGCTCATCCCACCCTGTGCTCATCCCACCCCGTGCTCACCCCACCCTGTCCCCCTGTGCTCATCCCACCCTGTGCTCATCCCACCCTGTCCCCATCCCACCCTGTGCTCACCCCACCCTGTCCCCCTGTGCTCATCCCACCCTGTCCCCCTGTGCTCATCCCACCTTGTCCCCCTCCCACCCTGTCCCTCTGTCCTCATCCCATGAAAATGACAGGACGAGTCTTAAAAAGGAAGGGGTGCGCGAGTTTCACCAGGCCTAGGGCAGCACAAAACCTAAATACACGAGTGTGTCCTGCCTGGCTCCCTCTCCCCTCCTCCTCCCTCTCCCCTCCTCCTCCCTCCCTCACAGTCCAGAGCCGCCAGTAGGAGGCCGCCCACCGGTTCCTGTAGGCTTTGTGTGCGTGCAGGGGGGGTTGGGGGGCCTCTATGTCCATTTTGCTTGGGGCCCCCAAATTCCTTCAAACGGCCCTGGGTAGCACGGATAAATACAGTATATATTTTTAGTGGCCCGGGGGGGGGGGGGGGCGCAAAAGATATATATATCCAAATTACCAGGGGGGCCACATTAAACCGGAACAAGGGCCGCAATCGGCCCGTGGGCCCGGACTTTGAACATGCCTGCCCTAGCCCTTTTAAATCATTGACCATCACGTAACAATATTTACATTAAAGGAAAACTACATTTTCATTTAAAAAGCATGTAAATTGCTATACCAGCCATTTTGTAGTTTAATGTTATTAAAATCATCTTTCTATTTCAATCTGCAGTCTCTGCAATTTTCTTGATTTGACAAAATATTTGATGAAATTTTGCAAACCGGAGGCATTCTGTACACCTGTGATTTATTTTTATTTCGAGTTCAAGTGAATTTTAGGCTTTCCCTGGCATTAAGGGGTTTTATTTTGTTGTGCCCCCTAATATCTGTCCTCTTCTAAAAGGATGCAGACACTGTAGTTTTGCTTATCAGAATACTGAGATTTGTTCAGGTGGTCAAAATGAACCAGACCCTCCTTTTCTCCTCCCTTTCACACTGGGGTGCTTTTCAGGTGGTTTAATGCTAAAAATAGAGCCTGTAAAGTGCCTGAAAAGCGCCTCTCAAGCCACCCCTTTATATATACTCTGAGCTCACTCTATTTACACACATGCATACATAATCTGATTTAATCCACGAGGCCAGTAACCAAGACTGCACCAAAAAAGCATCCTAAGAGTGTATCTAAACCCCCAAAAAATATAATACATTGCAGTTTACCAATCCTCATATTAGATGGCTGCATTCAGTATTTTCTTCTTTAACCACTTAAGGACCTTGCCTGTTTTTTAGACTCTGTGTTTACAAGTTTAAAACAGTTTTTTTTTGCTAGAAAATTACTTAGAACACCCAAACATTATATATATTTTTTTCTAACACCCTAGAGAATAAAATGGGGTCATTGCAATACTTTTTGTCACACCGTATTGGTGCAACGGTCTTATAAGCGCACTTTTTTTTGGAAAAAAAAATCACTTTTTTAAATTAAAAAATAAGACAACAGTTAGCCCAATTTTTTTATATTGTGAAAGATAATGATACCGAACATGTCACGCTTCAAAATTGCGCCCGCTCGTGGAATGGCGTCAAAATTTTACCTTTTTAATATCCATAGGCGACGTTTAAAAAATTCTATAGGTTGCATCTTTTGAGTTACAGAGGAGGTCTAGGGCTAGAATTATTGCACTCGCTCTAACGATTGTGGCGATACCTCACTTGTGCGGTTTGAACACCGTTTTCATATGCGGGCGCTATTCACGTATACGTTTGCTTCTGCGCGCGAGCTCGTCGTGACGGAGCGCTTTAAAAAAAATGTGTTTTCATATTTATTTGAATTGTAAACTTGACTGTTGTAAACATCCCTTGTAATAGAAAAAAACATAACAGGTCATCTTAAATATGTGATCTGGGGTCAAAAAGACATCAGATCTCATATTTAGACTAAAATGAAAAAAAAATTTATAAAAAAAATTGTCAAAAAATTACAACAGAAAAATGTGCCTTTAAGAAGCATGGGCGGAAGTGACGTTTTGACGTCGCTTCCGCCCTGCTATGCTATGGAGGCAGGTGGGGGCCATCTTGCCCTCACTCGTATTCCAGCCAAGCAGGAAGAAGGACCCGATGGCTGCGGCGGGCGCGGGAGAGCGGCGGGAGGGGGGGCCCTCTCCCGCCGCAAATAACGGTGATCTTCTGCAGAGACCACTGTTATCGTTTACAGGACGGCTGAAAAGATGGATATCTCGGTTGTGGCAGCAGCAACATGCAAGGAAAATAAAAAACAGCATTTTAGCTTGCACAAGATTGGATGATAAAATCAGCAGAGCTTCCCCTCATTTCAGATCTACCCCTCAGATTTACAGCGACTGCACTCTGAGTGCACTTTCAGGGCAATTTAAAATGCACTTTGCACTTGTAGTGAAAAGTGGATTTGCCTTTAGTAAATAACCCCCATTATACATTGACAATGCCTCCAAAGAAGTGAAATGGGCATAGAAATATTATTCCAAGTGGTCATAGAAGTGATATGGGCATAGATGTAGTATGTTGACCAAGTGAACATAGAAGTGATCTGGGGCATAGATGTAGTACATTGACCATGTGGTCATAGAAGTGATATGGGGCATAGATGTAGTACATTGACCATGTGGTCATAGAAGTGAGGCTGGAAGCTTGAAACAATTGCTCTGCACCAGGGCTGCTGTTAGAAATCAAGGGGGCCCGTACAGCCTACCTGGCAGGGCCCCCCCAATATATCAAGACCATATTTTCACAAAAAATACACTAAATTCATTATTAGTGGACACAAACATAACATTGAACCTGTGTGAATTAGCCCTTTTATTTTATTTTTTACATAAAAAAATATATATTCACAGTGGGGGACACACGGGGAGGGGGATTGATCAGAAGAAGGCAGAACAGGGAGGTGAATCAGTGTCAGTGTCAGAGAAGCAATTACCGGAATGATGCCCTGTGTCTGTGTCTCTCCCTGCAGCAGCTGAAAGCCGGCAGAAGGGGTAGAAAATGGATTTCAGCTGCTGCAGAGAGCTGCACAGGGCATCCTTCTGTAACTGCCCCTCCGCCAAATCACACTAATTCCCCCTGCTGTTTGGGCCCCCCTGTGTGCCTGGGCCCCCTACAGGAGGACTGGTGGTCCCCCCCTATCAGCGGCCCTGCTCTGCACAGTTGGTCAGGATAGAAAAGTTGTGGCATTTCAGGGGTAAAATCTTTTTGCAGCTCATATGTGCTAATTTAGTTATCTGGGATTAATTATAGAAGAGTGAAGGACAAACGGCTCCCTTGGCTTAGGATACATAATAGAATATGGTATTGATAAATTGCTCATTATTTCACAAATCTGAAACTGTGTGAACTACCGGTAATTAACAAGCAAAGACCACTGTTCAGCAATCAATCACGGGCTCTTTTTCATTTATGGTTGTATTACTACAAATTATCTGTGTAGCTTAGGCCTGGAGAAAGAGACCATGTCTTATGCCGCGTACACACGACCATTTTTCATGTCATGCATATAAAGGGGAAGTTCCATTCGAATGGCGCCACCCTTTGGGCTGCTTTTGCTAATTTCGTGTTACCGCGTGCTAGTAAAAGTTTGGTGAGAGACGATTCGCGCTTTTCAGTCTTTGTGCTTTTCAGTCTGTTACCAATGTGCCATCTCCATTACGAATGCTAGTTTTACCAGAACGAGCGCTCCCGTCTCATAACTTGCTTCTGAACATGCACGTTTTTTCCACCCTCGTTAAAGCGTACACACGTCCGTTTTTTACGACGTGAAAAAGAACGTCGTGAAAAACGTCATGAAAAAATAGAGCAGGTTCTAATATTTTTTCGCCCATTTTTCTAGTAGAGAAAAATGCCCTGGAGCATACACACGACCGCTTTTCCCGACCAATTTAAAAAATTGCATTTTTCTCGTCATGAAAAACAGTCGTCTGTACGCGGCATTACACTGGCCCTGCACCTGTAGGAGTTTGCTCAAACATTCGGGTGAGAAAGAATGAAAACCGCTCGTCAGACCATTCAGTAGTGTCATTATGGACTTGACTAATTTCACATGACTTTTCCTTCAAGTACCATGTCATTGTCTTCTGCCTACCTCTTGGTGCAGCCCTGTACACACATAACCATACTAGCAAAGCCCAGGGATGGACTGGCCATTGGGACTACAGGGAGTTTCCCGGTGGGCCGATGGCTCAGTGGGCTGGCTTCAGTGACAGTGGACCGCCACCCCCTCCGCTCCTCTGTCTCTCCCTTCCCGCAGCGTTAACCTGGGGGGGAACAAAGAAGCAGGGGGAGGACTAGAGGAGCAGGGATGTCGACAGAGGAGCATAGGGGAGGGGTCAGACAGCTGACTCAACACCTATGGCCCGGGAGTCCCATAAGGGGTGCACTGAACTGATTCTTTGCCCCGGGTGAAATAATGTCTAGCTTCCCCACTGGTCCTACTACCTGTACCAGCCGTTCCACTCTAATAAAGTAGAACAGCTAGTGGCTAGTGAAGGGGGAGAGGGGGCTTGGGTGGCTGGGGGGGGTGCGGGAGTTGTCTGGCCGCCATGGGAGAGACCTGTCAAAGTGGGCCAGTCTGGATGAAGTCCAGGGCCAAATTTCCGTCCCAGTCCAGCTATGGCAAAGCCTATAGGTTTATGTTCTGTCTTGTACAGTGCTGTCCTGATCTCTAGGAAATTCCAGCCTGGCAGTTTGATTCTTTCAAGCTGTGCAACCAATTCCTTAACTGACAACACACTTTTTCATATTAGTGGCAGTTGTCAGCTGTGCGATTAACAGATATGTAATCTCAACGCAGCAGGGACACACATACAGCAGCACCCACCACTGACATGAAAGGATTTCAGAGCCTTTGAGAGAGACAGCAATGCTTTCACCGTGTTACCTGATCCTGGGTGTGTAGCTCAGATACTGCCCTGTACGCTTTTTCACTCTCCGCCTTCTTCCTCCAGGCCCTGGAAAAAAAACATGCAGGTAACTCACAATTCAGAAAGAATCTTTGGTATGCCTTCAGCGTACTGAGAATGGGAGGGGCAGGCCATAGGTGTGGAGGCTCAGGTGAGGGAGAAGTTCAGAACAGTAGGCAGGTTACTAGTAGGAGACAGGAAGGCAGTAGCTGGATGTGATTGTGTATTGGCAGGGAGGAAGTGCTGCCTCGTCTCCCGATATACCATAATATACACTCATATGATTGGTTACTGACCTGAAGTTCACTAGTTCATGTGCCTTGTGTTTCATACAGAAATGTTCACCTGTCCTGGTCAGGGTTTGAATGGTTTGTTTTTAATACATCCGGGTACAATTTCATCTGTTTCCAGCCTTACAAGTCTTAGACCCCAGTCACACCTGAGCATTTTGTAGTGTGAAGCGCAAAAACAATCATTAAAAATCAATTGTGCCTGTCTACACTTCAAGCTAGAAAAAGTAGATGAGCTTGTTTTGAGCTTAAAATGTCATGCTTTTTTGGTCCCAAAAGACTTCAATATGAAAGCCACGCAAAGATTCTCACACCATTCTTTCTCTCTGCATTTAACTCTTTCGCTGACCGCTCTGCACCGCCCCGAGATCTTTTGACTGCCCACATTGTAGTCATACCGAAACCTTACAGGGACCCATTGGTAGTAACCAACTACAGGCCCATATCATTGCTCAACGTGGACTTAAAATGGTTTGCCAAAACGATAGCGAATAGGCTTCTCCCCTACCTCCCCAAACTAGTGGATATGGACCAAGTAGGTTTTGTCCCTGGTAGAGAGGCCAGGGACAATACCCTTAAAGCCCTGAATGTCCACCACTGGCTTACCTCTACCAAGTCCCCGGGATTTTTCCTATCACTCGACGCGGAGAAGGCATTTGACAGGGTGGCATGGGACTTTATGCAGGCAACCCTAAGGGCCATAGGCCTCCCGCAGAATATGTTGAACTACATCTCCACGCTCTATGCCGGCCCTGCGGTGCAGGTTCGTGTAAATGGCTGCCTGTCAGATGCCTTCTCCGTAGCGAACGGTACTCGTCAGGGCTGTCCCCTCTCACCTCTGATTTTTATTCTAACCCTAGAACCGTTTTTGAGACGACTTAGATCTAACCCGACAATTAAGGGCATTGACGTAGCGAATCACACATACAAAATTGCCGCATTTGCGGATGACATTCTTCTTTTTTTGAAAGACCCACTCACGACCATCCCTAATCTACTGAAAGAGTTTGAGGACTTTAGAATTCTTTCTAATTTTCAAATTAACTTCTCCAAATCGTCGGCCCTGAACGTTTCCCTACCCGCTGCAACATGTAACCTTTGTCAATTGAATTTCCCATTTAAATGGAACAGCCGGGCCATTACTTACTTAGGGATACAACTTCCTGTATCCTTAGCGGACCTGTACTCACTAAACTATGCCCCTTTACTCCAAAACATACTAAGCGACCTTCAGGGGTGGTCCTTGAAACTGTTGTCGTGGTTCGGCAGGGTCGTGGTCATTAAGATGAACGTTCTCCCACGGATCCTATACACTTTTCAGGCGGTCCCTGTCAAACTTCCCCCGGCTTTCTTCTCCTCCTACAAGAAAGCGAGCACTGATTTTATTTGGAATAAGTTATGACCGGCTCACAGCACCCAAACTTAAAGGCGGTATAGTATTACCTGACATTTACAAGTACCACGTGGCATGTGGCCTGACTAGAATAGTCGACTTGAACGTACATTATGAGCGTAAAGACTGGGTACGGCTTGAACAATCATTTTCTCCCCTCCCTCTCTCCCAACTCCCGTGGACCACACAGCGCAATGTCCCGAGGGGATGCACAGACCATCCCCTGATCCACCCCTCCCTACTGAACTTTCGGGAGGCTTGCACCAAACATAACATTTCCGACTTGTATGGCCCTATGACTCCCCTTAGGTTGAATCCTGACTTCACCCCAGGAATGCACCCCGCCTTTTTGGCGGAGGACTGGCCACACCCCACCGTACAAGCTGGCCAGTTCTTCATTAATGGGCTCCTCCTGCTACAACCCAATCTTGCCACAAAAATTAACAAGGACGTCTTCCCATGGACATATGTACAAATCCGCCGCTCCAGGATCGAATTGGTCCAGGGCCACCACTTTATTTGAAAATATATGCTCTAGCAGAGAACCACAGAAGTATTTGATCTCGACTATGTACAGCCTATTATCTTCTACCCTCTCAGCTAAGACCCATTGGACCAACGAACAATGGGAGCAGGATCTCACGCTGGATCTCGCAGATTCGGAATGGGAAGACGTCTACAGGCTCGCCCACAAAGGTTCGATTAACGTCCAGATACAGGAGAGCGCGTACAAAATCCTCTCCAGATGGTATAAAACCCCGCTCAAACTTCACCGCATTAATCCCGCACACTCAAAAATATGCTGGAGATGTAGTTGGGAGGAATCCACATATGGTGGTCCTGCCCCAAACTCCAACCTTATTGGACGGAGGTCCACAAATGTATATCCCGAGTAACAACGTTTAATCTGGAGTTTACGGCCGCTCAGTTCCTCCTTCACCATGCCCAGTCGCGCCCGAGAGGATACTGTCAGTCTCTGGCCATGCATATGTTGAATGCGGCCAGGATGTGTATACCACTCAAATGGCTCTCTCCCACGCCGCCATCTATACCAGATTGGTTCAAACGTATTGAAAAGACGATGGAGATGGAGGAACTGATCCACCAGGCAAACGACACCCCTTCAAAATTCTCAGAAACATGGGCCTGCTGGACTCACTTTACTTCGACTGACGACTACAAGAGTATTATGTCATGACGGTACTGACCATGGTCTCCTATGGGCCACGACCTTATAGAGCTGTGGTAGGCTCACCTCTATCACCCGGAAAGGTCCCTCTCCCTTCCCCTTCCCCCTATTAGTAAGGTCTCTGTCCCAAATGTACGGACTGAGTTAGACTTTGTTACCTGGAGCGGACGCCAGTCCCTGAAGGGGCCGGCCCTGGTAGTGTAGGAATACGATATATTCAGTGTTCCCTTTTTCTTTTCTTTTTTGTTGTTCTGATACTTACATCAGCATAATATTAGGAATTTTGCTTATCCTAAGGCCTCATTTTGCTGACGTCGCTTGGCCCTATGAGGGCGAGTGGGACACTTAGCATGACTTAATTGGCAGCCGCGCCTGCACTCACCTCCGATTTTCGTTTTATGCTGTATTTCTATTGAGTGTTATTGTATGTATTGGTGATGTTCATTTCTTGCCGGCTGCGCCCGCACTTATCCATGCCTACTGGTTATAAACGATGTACTTGTAACCGTAAAATTTCAAATAAAAACTTTTGAAAAAATATGAAAGCCTGAAAAATGCATGAAAACACAAGAAAACATCAATTTTTTACCGACTTGTAACTAGCCATTGGCTGAAAATAATAATTTTTTTAAAGCCTGCATAAATGCTCAAAAATGCTCGTACAAATACTGAAAAAAGCTCAAGTGTGAATGCAGCCTGATAGTGATCCTGAACATGTTACAATCTGTGTGTGCAAACTCCATTTTGTAGGCAGATGCCTACAAGGGGTTAATATGTCTGCCTGTGTAAGCACTTGTTTCCCCTGGCTGTGCTCATTTCCTCATGCTAGCTGAGCCAGCCAGGTGCCAAATGTCACAAAGGGCCAGATTCAGAAAGGACTAACAACGGCGTATCACCAGATACGCCGTCGTAAGTCCAAATGTGCGCCGTCGTATCTATACGCTTATTCTGAAAAGCAGATACGCCTGAATTTTTGCAAGATACGACCAGCGTAAGTCTCTTATGCCATTGTATCTTGGGTGCATATTTACGCTGGCCGCTAGGGCCGCTTCCATAGATTTAACCGTCGAATATGCAAATGACCTAGATACGCCGATTCACGAATGTACTTGCGCCCGTCACATTCAGCTACGCCGTTTACGTAAGGCTTACGTCCGGCGTAAAGTTACACCTGCTATACAAAAACCAAATACAAGTCCAAAGGAGAAAGAAGGTTTGCTTTTTAAGGTCCGAGACTATGGAACGCTTTACCAACCAGCGTTCGGTTGGAGGAAAACCACCTGACTTTCAGAAGACAGATTAAAACTCTGCTCTTTTGATGTCATGAGACACGAAACATCAAGCGCCCAGAGGCGATTCAGTTCGCATGTGCCGCGCTATATAAGTTTTTCATTCATTCATTCATTCATTCATATGAGGCGCAGGTAATGCAAAGTATGGACGTCGGAACAAGCGTTTATTTTTACGTCGTTTACGTAAGTTGAACGTGAATGGGGCTGGGCGTAGGTTACGTTCACATCACAGGCATTGAGCCGGCGTATCTTAGGGAGTAAATTCTACGTGATTTTGAGCATGCGCGCGCATGCGCCGTTCTTTCGGCCATGCATTTTACATGGGGTCACGGTTAATTTAAATACAACACGCCCATTTACGTTACGCCAGCGCACATATGGGAGCAAGTGCTTTGTGAATACAGTACTTGCCTCTCAATGTTACGTTGGCGTAGCGCATATGAGATGCGCTACGCCTAACTAAAGATGCGCCCGTCTCTCTGAATCTGGCCCATTGTTTGTAGGTTTCCTGTGTTCTCAGGTTGACCTGAGAGATAGGGATAACCAGGCTATAAGGGTTTATGCTTCTCCACCATTTTCACCGGGGGTGCTGCCTGCCCACTACAGGTCAACCAACATAAACAGGGCTTCCTCTAAGCCCCTGGAGTTCTGCCTGAGGAAAGACTGCCAAAAATTTAGCTGGATACTCATATCCAAGATAGAAGCCCAAATGGGGTTCCTGATGAAGATCTGGTGCTTGGAGACCCCCATAGACTTGTAGCTGCTAATCATGGACTTAATTTATTTGTGGATTACTGACAATTATGGACTCTAATGGACTTGTAGTGCATCCTGTGGATTATTGCCTTAAAGCGGATCTCCCATGCAAAAAAGTTTTTTTTTTTTTTAGGGCCAGTTAAATAGTTAATAGCGCTGCTTATATGAACTCACGTTTTTGGTGTACTACGTCCGCTTCTCTGTCATTCTGCCTGCAATTTAGAGTTATATTGCGCTGTTCGTGTCGTTGCCATTTTAACTGTGGGCATTAGAAACCTACAAGCAGGCACTTCCTTGTTGCGGTGATGCTGGGGGGAGCCGCGGTGTCAGCTTCTGTGTTGCCATCACAACGGCAGGTGTCGCAATTTAAAGTTACCGCCCCGTTGTGATGTAAACACAGGCTCATCTAACAAGACAAGTCACATTGATAGACCGGACTCGCATCACGCGTCACTTCCTGGTTCACAAATCCCGCGATATTTGCTCTCACAGCTCCGCACTGAACACTCTGAGCTATGAGAGAAGCTCCCAGAGCACACTGCATGGTAGGGGAAGTGACCTTATGCCCGAAGAATACCCGCAGTTGTGCTGACCGGAAGCATCTGGACAGTAAAGGTACTGTACATGATTGAAAAATATAAACAACCATTTTAAGCATTTTTAATATCGGCTGTACTAATAATGTAATCTTGCAATTAAGATGGAGATCCGCTTTAATGGACTTTTGCCTTAAAAAATTATTGCTTCATGGACTTGCCTCCTGCAAGTATGTATGCATACTTTATGGTTGCTAGAAAAGCCCTGTACAGGAACTGTGTTGAAACTGCTTTTTGAGAACTGTACAGTTACCAGCAAACAACCTCAGTAAAGCATCTTGTTTGTTTACTTGCTTTGCCTGGTCTGAAGTCTCTGCATACACAGCAAATCAATAAATCAGGGCTTGCAACACAACATGGGGATTGAGCTAGAGGAAGATGCAATACTTAGGTCTAACACAAAGAAGTACTATCCATTTGATGTTAATGTATGGTTGCTAGGGACTACAGTTTTTGTGTCACATGCAAGGCAACCAAACAGCCTGGACTTAAGTAACTGTCAGGGGTGACGGTTCCTCTGGTAGTGGAGGGGGGTAAAATGCTTAGCACCTTCAGACTGTGGCCAGTTCCTTACTCTTTGGACCAGACCAACGGCACAGAGTGCCTCGAGACCCAGCTTGGAGTCATGGAAGAGAGTATGTAGAGGGGCCCAGGAGAAAAGAGCAAGTACAGATGTTGGAGAAGGAGAAAAAGTGTTTCCTGTATCCCATAACAATCATGGAATGGGTCACTGGGAGAGAAGTCACATGTATTGCTGGATTGGTGTAGCATGGTACAAGCTCAGCAGTACTGCCCTCAAAATGCTGCACACTTGGGAAGTGGTGTCCTCTATGCATAAGAGTGTCTAAAGTGTACAAGTGCTAACAGAGTAAGCACAGAGAGCAAGGAGTTAATAGTGTAATTGCAGCTCACTTCTAAGTCTAGGAGACCTACCTTAATGTTGACTACTGTATTACATGACCACAGCTCCCAGCCTGAAGTTCAGGCATTAGCGGGTGCAGTACCACTTGTCCCCCACACAGTCGGCAAAGGCCTGCAGGCAATTTCAGGTAGGTATACAATGCAATAGACATGTGCAATTAGTTTCGCTCCCAATTAGTTTCTTAACTAATTCCGACAAATTTGTTATTTCGGAAATATCCATATTTAACAAAAACCTGTTTAACTATTTTTTTATATTCGGAAATTAGAAAAGTTGAAATAATAACTACCGTATTTATCGGCGTATAACATGCGCAGGCCTTTAACATGCACCCTAACTTTAAGTGGGAAGTTTCAGGAAAAAAACTTTCCACAGCCCCTTACGTATAACACGCAGGCACAGTTTACCCTCTATTTTAAAAAAGTGAGTGTTATACGCAAATAAATACAGTAACTAACTAACTAACTAACTAACTAACTAACCTATTACCAACTATTAAATTATAGGTATTGGAATTTCCTTTCAAATTAGACTGTTAGTGACTGTAACGAATACGAATTTGTCCGAAGTTAAGAATTATCCGAAATATCGAATGTCGTATCTAAACAAATGGAACGTAAGAAATTAATAATAGTAAATAACAATAATAAAAACGTTTTATTATTAATTTGTTCTTTTCCGTACAACAACAACACGAGCCAAGAAAATTAAGGTCAATGCTTCCAAGCATGCGTCGAATTGTTTAATTTTTTAATTTACTAATTGCGATCATAACGAATGATTCGAAAAACGAAAAGAAAAAAAATGAATGAGATGAAGTGCATATGTCTACAATGCAAGGTTTTGGTAAAGTATAGCTGGATAGAAGTTTTTAGATTGTACATTCAGTTGTAAAATGTGTGGCCAGATAAAAGGGGACCTATGCTTTGTCCAGGTCTACTACACCCCCCCCCCCCTCCAGGGATTAAACTCACCTTCTCTTAAATCCTTTGCCACCCAAATAGAGGAAGCCCCCTGTAAGCTCCAAGTTTTAAGTCAGAGCTTACACAGGACTAAGGATTGTCTCTCTGCTCCAGTGTGATAGCACTCAGACCTGGTGATTGGAGGCTCAGGTACTCAATGCTGCATTGGGGGAACATGGGGAAGGGAGAAAGTCACTATCCACCCCCTTACCCAGAAGTATTAGGTATTTTCCTATGTTCCTGCAGATGGATGGAATATCAGGGGAGCAAGGAGATTGTATATGTAGCTGCATAGTGGGCAATAAAGGGGACATGTTACCTGCCCTTTGATATCAGACTGTTTATGGATCCACTTCCCACTAAAACTGGAACAGAGAAGGTAACTCTGAACCAATGGAAGGACCACATTTAGACAGGGACAGAGAAGGTACCACACCTAGATATTCCTAGGCTTTATTCAAAAGCAACAAAGGTTGATGCCTGTACTGGTTATTCTGACACTGGCCTGAAGGACTGCCCTGCCTTGTAGATTTCACCTTAGCCTACATAAATGTGTCAGTTGGACTGATTATCATACCACGTCCCAGTAGAGCCAAAATAAAAGGACTATTCTTCCCCTTATTCTAGCTTAGTGTCTATAGTCAACTGATGCTTGATGTTAGCTGTAAGCAAAAAACACATACAGGAAAGATAAAAACACTTAAAGGAGTTCTCTGACCTAAAACTTTTAACCCCCGCTGTGCCCGGGCTGTAAAACTATACAAAATAAACTTTCACTTACCTGCCTACGATCCCCCGTTGTTCCGATATCGCCGTCCCGTTCTCCGGTCCCAGTCTCTTCCGCTTCCTGCGTGTCGGTGACTCACAGTGCGCTCAGCCTATCAGCGGCCGCAGCAATGTCCCGTCGCAGCCGCTGATAGGCTGAGCGCACTGTGAGTCACCGACCCGCAGGAAGCGGAAGAGACCGGGACCGGAGAATGGGACGGCGATATCGGAACAACGGGGGATCGTAGGCAGGTAAGTGAAAGTTTATTTTGTATAGTTTTACAGCCCGGGCACAGCGGGGGTTAAAAGTTTTAGGTCAGAGAACTCCTTTAACTTGAAGAGAGCACATTTTCCAAGGATAAGGGCTGCTCTACAAGACTTAGGCCCCGTACACACCATAGAATCCATCCGCAGATAAATCCCAGCAAATGGGTTTCAGCGGATAGATCCTATGGTGTGTACACGCCAGCGGATCTTTTTCAGCGGATATATCTCCCCTGGGATGGATTCCAGCAGATCGAATATTTGCTGACATGCACAACATATCCATCTGCTGGAGTCCATCCCAACGGATGGATCCGCTGGTCTGTACAGACTCACCGGACCCATCCGTCCGAAGGGATCCCCCGCATGCGTCGTAATGATTCGACGCATGCGTGGAATTCCTTATATGACAGCGTCGCGCACGTCGCCGCGTCATAATCGCGGCGACAGCGCGACACGTCATCGCCAGAGGATTTCGGCGCAGATTTCAATGCGATGGTGAGTACACTCCATCGCAGAGAAATCTGCTGAAATCCTCGAGAGGATTTATCCGCGGAAACGGTCCGCTGGACCGTACCCGCGGATAAATTATATCGTGTGTATGGGGCCTCAGACTGGGAGAGAATATTGGCATTGATGAACAAGAACAGAAATGAAAATTCTTCAAAAAGACTGTTTGTGAACTCACTGCAAAGTATATTCCCATGGGCAATAAGTTTAAAAGGCTAAAAATAAAACCAATGTGGCTCACGGCCAAAGTTAAAAAAGCTATAAGCAATAAGAAAATAGCTTTTAAAAAATATAAGAATGAAGGAACACTATTATCGTTTAAATGTTACAAAGAATATAACAGAATATGTAAAAAGGAAATCAAGGAGGCAAAAATTCAAAACAAACAATGCATTGCAAAAGATAATAGGACAAACCCCCAAAAATTCTTAAATCTATTGTATAGGGATGAGCCGAACATACCCGCGTTCGGTTCGCACCAGAACGTTCGAACAGACCGATCGTTCACGCGAATATTTAGAACCCCATTGAAGTCTATGGGACTCGAACGTTCGAATTCAAAAGTGCTCATTTAAAAGCCCAATATGCAAGTTATTGTTGGAAAACGTCTTTGAGAACCCGGGTCTTGCCCCAGGGAAAATGTATCAATGGAAAAAAAAGTTTTAAATACTGTAGTTTTTTCTTGAACAGCGATTTTAATGATGCTTAAAGTGAAAAAAAAAAATCCTTTAAATATGGTACCTGCTGGGTGTCTATAGTAGTGGCACGTGTTTAGACATGTCCCTGCACAACATGAGATTACTCTCAGAAAAAAGTAATTTAATACTGCTTGCGGCTTTAATGTAATGCTTGGTCCCTGCAATATGGATAAAAATCATTGAAAAAAATAGCATGAGTTTCCCCGCCACCACTCCCCCCAGGTCATTACAAGACCCAGTGCCGATCCTGACCTCCCTGGGGCCCTAAGCAAAATGACATGGCACATTAAAAATGAGAATCGGGGGGGCGCTGACGACAGTGACATGTCACATTAAAGAAAGTTGAGAAGCGGGGTGAGGGGGCGAAAATGACTTCTCACCAGGCGGGGCCTCTAGTAATTTGGGGGGCCCTTTGCAACTTTGCGGGGCCCTAAGCGGCTTGTATAGTGAGCCCTGTAGCGAGGATCGGCCCTGACAAGACCTTTTGGCCCTATATACTTTGAACAGCAGTATACAGGCGTTGCAAACAAGATAAGGACTGTAGGTTTCTTAACCACTTAAGCCCCGGACCATTTTGTTGCTAAATGCCCAGGCCAGGTTTTGCGATTCGGCACTGTGTCGCTTTAACAGACAATTGCGCGGTCGTGCGACGTGGCTCCCAAACAAAATTGGCGTCCTTTTTTCCCCCACAAATAGAGCTTTGATTTGGTGGTATTTGATCACCTCTGCGGTTTTTATTTTTTGCGCTATAAACAAAAATAGAGCGACAATTTTGAAAAAAATGCAATATTTTTTACTTTTTGCTATAAGAAATATTATCCCCAAAAACATATATAACATTTTTTTTCCCTCAGTTTAGGCCGATACGTATTCTTCTACCTATTTTTGGTAAAAAAAAAATCGCAATAAGCGCTTATCGATTGGTTTGCGCAAAATTTATAGCGTTTACAAAATAGGGGATAGTTTTATTGCATTTTTATAAATTTTTTTTTTTTACTACTAATGGCGGCGATCAGCGATTTTTTTCGTGACTGCGACATTATGGCGGACACTTCGGACAATTTTGACACATTTTTGGGACCATTGTCATTTTCACAGCAAAAAATGCATTTAAATTGCATTGTTTATTGTGAAAATGACAGTTGCAGTTTGGGAGTTAACCACAGGGGGCGCTGTAGGAGTTGGGGTTCACCTAGTGTGTGTTTACAACTGATGGGGGGTGTGGCTGTAGGACTGACGTCATCGATCGAGTCTCCCTATAAAAGGGATCACTCGATCGATGCAGCCGCCACAGTGAAGCACGGGGAAGCCGTGTTTACATACGGCTCTCCCCGTTCTTCAGCTCCAGGGAGCGATCGCGACGGGGCGGCTATAAACGAATAGCCGCGCCGTCGTCCCGGATCGCTCCCCGTGGGTTACCGACAGCCGCATGTACTGGGGGGGGGGGGTCCTGATCGGACCCCTGACCCGCGGAAAGGCGGGGACGTACATGTACGCCCATATGCCTGTACGTGCTATTCTGTGGACGTACATGTACATGCGGCGGGCGTTAACCAGTTAAGTAGAATCAGAACCATGTCATACTTTGCTCCTGCATATTGCACAATTTCCTAAAGAGACCCTCAACAAACTACATGACACTTGTGCCTGATGAGGCCACTGATGTTCCAGTGGTGGTGGCCCGTGAGACTGTCCATACAGGCTTGGCCCTCCAAAGTTCACGTGCTGTGTGGCAACAATATGTCGATTATTTTAGGGGGGGGGGGGCCATTACAATGCCAGATCTTGGCTCAATAAATTATTTTTTTGGGAAAGAAAAATTCTAGAAAAAAGGGGGGTTGCCATCTGGGGCCCCCTTTGAACAAATTCTGTGAAGAACTCCTGTTCTCTGAAGGCCTCCATTATTTCTGCAAGTAAAAATTTTGCAAAAAAAACTAATGTCAGTCAAGCCTTAGCTTTCTCCCCATATCTAACCCACAAACTCATCCACTGATCATAAAGTCCAAAAATCAAGTTTCGTATCGTCGTACTGCACAATCGTTTTTCTGACGTTTTCTACCGACTGTGAACGACGTTCTCATTCACGCAATATCCCTTTATACACTGCGCATGTGAAAAGCTCCGCACTATTCCACGCCCAGGACTATCGTTCTAGTGATGGACACGATCCTTTTCAGTCGGTCAATGCAAGAGTCTGAAGACAGGATGGAGGAGAGACAGCAAGCTGCAACCAGGCAGGAGAGAGGCCAGGCACACACCAGGAGGAGCAGGAGGTACAAAGCCACCAACATGAGCTTCGACGAGATGGTTGAGATGGTGGCTGTTCTTAAAAAGGAGGACTACGACGGCAAAAAAGGGCCTTACAAGAACCCCAATAAACTCAAGGCCCAGATCATGGAGAAGGTACGGAGGACTCTCCATGCAAAATTCGGGATGCAGAGGTCCAGGGAGCAGTTGGGCAAGAGATGGTCTGATTTGAAACTACGAGAGCCGGAGCAGCTGGAGAGAATTCGAAGAGTCATCAGAAGACGTAAGTAATTTTCATGTGTACTCTGAATATTTGTTTTTATTATTTTGCGGCATGTGCTTTTTATTTCAGGTTGTGTATATATACAGTTCAAGAATAGATGTTTCAAGGTTCATGTTTGTGGGCATAATAATTGGTTGTTCATTCTATTTAAGATCTTTTTATGTGAGACCAATTTTTTATTTAATGTAGATGTGTTATTAACTAGATTTAAATAATACAACGTAATCCAACTTTACCAAAGGAGAGGGGAGGGGTGGGCTTACCAGATCCAATGGGATACTATGAGGCATCTCATATGGCAAGGGTGGTAGAATGGTGTACACACGAGAAGGTAAAACCTTGGATCCTTCTAGAGCAAAAAATTACGAACATTCCCCTGGAGGGAATGCCATGGACCCAAGAGGTAGATATACCACCGGGGGTAAAAAAACACCCAACAATAGGAGCAACTTTACGAGTTATAAAAAAGCTATTTAGGAAAACTAAAATCTTGACATACCCAAGCCCACTCACTCCGGTCCTGGGGAATCCTAGGTTTCAGATAGGACTTGCAGATTCACATTTTAACACTGTAAGACGACTGGGTTGGAGTAGACTAATACACTTTGAAGGTGACAATCAAAGGATGAGGGGGGGGGGGGGGGAGGGACGTGGTATTGAGTAGAGAACTAGACCCAATGAGACAAATCCAACTAAGAGCTGCTATTAGAGCGATGAACCCAAAAAGGGGAACGCTAAGAGACCTTTCAGGATTTTAGGAAATATGTCTGAAGGGAGAGTCGATGAGACATGGTCTTTCTTTAATGTATAGTCTATGGGTGGATTTGGAAGCCCCGAAGGAATTACCATACATACAAGCATGGGAAAGAGAATTGGAGGTGGAATTTTCAGAGACTCAGAAAACAAAAATGTTTAACTTCACACATAAAGCCTCCTTAGCTACCAGATATCAGGAGGGAGGTTATAAGATCTTAACTAGATGGTACAAAACCCCCGTCTCATTAAACCGGATATTTCCTGAAGTATCAGACCGGTGCTGGCGGTGTAGAGAAGAGGAGGGTACTATGTTACATGTATTCTGGACATGCTCAAAGTTAAAAGGATTTTGGAAAATGGTCACGGACACGGTATAAGAAATTATAGACGTGGAACTAGGAAGAAACCCCGCTACCTATTTACTACTTGATATCCCAATTTCCACGGCTAAGTTTAAAAAATCCCTACTTAGACATTTATTGACCGCAGCAAGGGCATGTATTCCAATTCTGTGGAAAAGTACAGCTATCACTTCTAGACAACAATGGCTAGGCAGAATATCAGAAATCAAACAGATGGAGAATCTGACCATGGGATTAAGATAACAAGAGGAGAAGTATAGACTGATTTGGACCCCATACACAAGATATAGAGACAGGGACCTTTGAGGGGGAAGGAGGGAAGAGAGTAGCGGGGGACACAGGGGAAGGGTTTTTTTTTTTTTTTTTTGTGGGAAGGGGCGGAGGGAGGTTGGGGAGGATAGGGCAGGGTATTGGAAAATGGAATAAGAGGAACATTGTTTTTTGATTATAAGATATTGCCAATTTATGTAATAGTATATAGAAGCTATATATATCTGTAAATGAAGCAACTAAGTATGGATAAAAATGAAAGGAAAAATTTATAAAATAAAGAATTAAAAAAAAAAATATATATATATACAGTAAAAGGAGAGTATGCTCAGCACAGCAGTTGATTACACATATGGACTCAGTAGCACAATGGTTGGCATGGCCGATCTGCTCACTATGCAAGCCGCTTAGGGCCCCGCAAAGCTGCGAAGGGCCCCCCAAATAACTAGAGGTCCCGCCTGGTAAGAAGTCATTTTCGCCCCCTCACCCCGCTTCTCAACTCGCTGGCTGCATGGGAGAAGAGGCAAGAAGTCAGCACCCCTTGCTTCTCAATTTAATGTAAGATGTCATTTCCGACAGCAGAACACCCCCTCCCCCCACGTCTCAACTTTCTTTAATGTGACATGTCACTGTCGTCAGCGCCCCCCGCTTCTCATTTTTAATGTGCCATGTCATTTTGCTTTGGGCCCCAGGGAGGTCAGGATCGGCAATGAGTGTTGGTCACAAGAACAACCTAGTTAGGGTGTCACACAGAGGTGATCCAGTGTATACTTGTTGTTTTTCCATGTAGGAAACTTGGCCAAAGATAGAGAAATGCAGCAGTTTTGGTAATGGATAAAATCCTGTGTTAAGCTTAGAAGGATTGTAAAAACAGACAATTGTACCACACTTTTTAAAAAGAATGATTGATATTCCTCTTTCAGGCCTCTAATCTTTTTGATTCATGTATCCCTTTTTTTACAATCTCATAGGCCGCAATCAAGCTGCAGCAGTGGAGCCGACCAACCCCACACAGAGCCAAGCCCCACCCTCGCCGTATGTGCAGGAAGTTCAAAATGCCACCACATCAGGTCAGTGTCATACAGCACAGCTTCAGGTAATACATGAACATCTGGCATCTGGGTTAGATCCGACAGTACGCCTTTGGATCTTAAATGCAATTTTTCGGCGGCCGCTAGGTGGCGTTTCCGCGTCGAGTGTGCAAATTAGGTATTTCCGACGATCCACGAACGTACGAGCGGCCATCGCATTTTTTTACGTCGTTTACGTTCGGCTTTTTTCGGCGTATTGTTAAAGCTGCTATATGGTGGCATTCTCAATGTTAAGTATGGCCGTCGTTCCCGCGTCCAATTTAAAAATGTTTGCGTCGTTTGGGTAAGTTGTTCGTGAATAGGAATGTGACGTCATTTACTTTCACGTCGAATCCAATGACGTCCTTGCGGCGTACTTTGTCGCAATGCACCCTGGAATATTTTAAGTCGGGTCACGACATATTTGCATAGAACACGCCCCCATCACTCCCATTTGAAATTGCGCGCCCTTACGCCACAATAGATACACTACGCCGCCGTAACTTACCGCGCGGATTCTTTGAGGATTCACAAGAAGAAAAAGTAAGTTACAGCGGCGTAGTGTATCTTAAGGCTCGTACACACGGTCGGACATCCAACAAAATTTCCCTTGGATTTTTGACTTAATTGATTTGTCCGATCACACCCATAGCATACACACACTCGGACTTTTTCCTCAACCAACACGAACGTAGTGACGTTTTAACGTACGGCCACGCGATTCAAAGAGGAAGTTCAAGTTTCGTACGTCCCGCGTTGCGTTCCATCAGCTACTATATAGTTAGTTTACGTTTCGTGTGAGTGCTTTCCCGATTTCCATTTTCGTGCCTTTTTGCTCGTTACTTTGCGTGCGTTCGCTCGATAACGAGATGTTGCGGAATCCAGCGAGAGAACGGGCTATTTATGGTCTTGGAGTTCTGGCTATTGCTCAAGCCCGGACCAGGACCAGGAAGAGGAGGACTGTTTGGACCAAAAATTGGTTGCTTCATCGGGACCAATTTTCACATATGGCATTGCTGAGGGAGCTGCAGGAAAATAATCCGAATGATTTTCGGAACTATCTTCGGATGTCCGATGCCTGCTTCCAGCGTCTTCTAAACTTGCTGTCCCCATATATTAGCAAGAAGGACACCTGTATGAGGCCTGCTATTCCTGCAGAGCAACGGCTCATAGCCACTTTGCGATATTTGGCGACAGGGAGAAATCTACAGGACATAAAGTTTACTACTGGGATCTCTCCCCAGGCTCTGGGACACATAATTCC
This sequence comes from Rana temporaria, assembly GCF_905171775.1. NCBI lineage: Eukaryota > Metazoa > Chordata > Amphibia > Anura > Ranidae > Rana > Rana temporaria. The sequence goes on from NC_053500.1 coordinate 102,751,685, forward strand.
GGACACTTGCTGTGCCATTATTCAAGTCCTGCAGAAGGACTATATTCGGGTAAGTTTTTTTCTTTGTTTTCACATTTGATACACTTCATGATTTCTCCAAAATATTTTATTAGTACTTTGTCTTATTTGTATATATTATGTTATTGTCTACCCTCTGGTGTGACAGTCACAAAAACCCAAGTCGGTTGCAACCTGATCCTTCCTTGGTTCACCATATTGGTCCCATGGCAAAGGAGAGAGTTCTTACCACTTGCCAAGCTTTAAGCATTTAACATTATCTACACAAAATGTATTTAATCTGCCACCAGAGGGAGTCATGAAGCATATTATTTGCTCTGCTTCTTAATTGTTATTCCACAAATGTTTTGATATATTTTAGTGTTCTCTTGCCCCTATAATGTATGTTTTCAAAATGCTGATAATATTTTCTGCTCAAGTCTTAACTAATTTTTCTTTGCTTCACTCCACAGTTTCCTTCAAACCGTGAGGAATGGCAGGATGTTGCAGCCCAGTTTGCCAATCAGTGGAATTTTCCCAACTGTGGGGGTGCCATTGATGGCAAACATGTCCGAATTGTTCCTCCACCGGCCTCAGGCTCTTTTTTTTATAATTATAAGGGCTTTAACAGCATAGTTCTGCTTGCTATTGTTTCAGCAAATTATGAGTTTTTATATGTTGATGTCGGTATGAATGGTCGTCATTCTGATGGAGGTGTCATGGCTCATACCGAATTTTATCAGCGTCTTACGTCTGGCACCTTACATTTGCCACCTGCGCAGGACAACGTGGAGGGCCTCAACTTTGTATTTGTGGCAGATGAGGCGTTTGCTCTTGGGGAACATCTTTTGAAGCCCTTTCCAATGAGGAACCTCACTCGTGAGCAACGGATATATAACTACAGACTATCTCGTGCCAGAAGGGTGGTTGAAAACGCCTTTGGCATTTTGTCATGTCGTTTTAGGCTTTTTCTGACTGCCATTCACTTGGCGGAATACAAACTAAATCATGTTGTTTTGTGCTGCTGCATCCTCCATAATTTTCTACGGAGGAATGCTGCTAACTACATAGGTTCCGGGCATACTGATGACCCCTCAGGTGGACGTCCAGCTGAAGATGCAGTGATGCCAGCCCTGCAACAAACTCGACCTGCTGTCTCCTCCCAGAATGCCCGTCTGGTGCGGGAGCAATATATGGAGTATTTTGTGGGTAGAGGGGCAGTGCCTTGGCAGCAAGATGTCCTTTAGTTTTTTGTGAACCTTTAGGATGTTCCTTTTGAAAACATTAAATTTGTTTACAAGATGCTGTTATGTTTGTTTATTACTATTATTTTACTGATTAATGAAATGTTGCTGTGATTACCATTAAATATTTTAGAACAACCAAATGTTTAATTAGCCTTTCTAAAGTTACAAACAGCTATGTGTATTATTATTATGCCTTTTTGTTTCTGATACACACCTTTTCCATATGCAAATATACTGGTAGTAGTGATCAGATAAATAATAATCCACAAAATGTTTCAAAAAATATATTTGTTCAATCCTGCACAATCCAATGTCACTTTTTGGCAGTTTACAAAATCAAAAAACATTGTTAGTTCAGGAATAACACAATTGTGTATTTTTTGGGTAAAATGCTAAACATGCATCTTTTCAAACTCAGCCCTAGACATAGCAAACTTTTTTACATCAAAATTTTTCCTTTTTCAGCTTTCTTCACGCAACAAATAAAAAATTAGCAATGTAAATGTCTGTCCAGATGCACTTTTGTTCATTCTGTGTTCCATTTTTGGGTGTGGCAAAAATGCATGCACAGTGGTCTCCATGCGCCCCGTGGGTTGTGGTTGGCTGTAGCTCACAACATGTAGTTAGCCTTATCACCGGAAACGGACTACCATGTTGTGAGCTAGAGCCAACCGGAACCATAATGGAGTGCATGTCAAACCCTGTGCCTGCATCTTTGTCGCATACAAAAATGCACACCAAAATGAATGGAACTGCGTCTGATGTGAACTGACCCTTAGCACAGTCTTTACCAACTCTCATTCTCCTGGTGCAATCCCAGGGTCAGAATGACAAGTTGTTCCACTTTTGGCCTCGATACATTGGGCATTTCTATATGTGCATTTTTGTATGATTTTAAGGTCAAGCCCTTAAAATATAACAAAATGACATTTGTAGGCACCAGGAGAAGAAGAGTGGATAAACACTCAGCTGAGACCCTGAAATCACACATAAAGATAGTCATTTTGTGGTAATGACCTACCATTAACACTTTTTTTTGGAGAAAAAACTCAGATTTTACAAAATGTGCGTAGTGCAAATAGAATTAGTGCAAATTCTTTCATTTATCACAAACTGAGCATGTGCAAACAAGGCTAATTACAAATATTTCCATGATAAAACCTTGAACACGAGGGAACATTTGTAATTATAAAACAACGATAGAAAAAAACTAAAATTTTGCTAACAGGTCGTAATAATCCCGGATTCGTCTCTGAACACCAGTGGCAGCCTCCTTGAGATTTTCCAGCTCTGTCATTGCCTGCAGCATATCAGCACTGATCCGACCAATAGTGCATCCTGGTAGTTGGTGGCCTTTGAAAAAGACAAAAATTTAGTATGTGTTTGATGGTGAAGTGACTGAGGCAATCCCAAAATAAACCAAAATGTTACAATGGGGTCTATTTTCTTGAAATACTTACCTAAACCTAGACACTCAATTAGTCCTAACAACCTTTTTCATCTTCATAATACACCTACACTACTAGTGAATGTACACACTACAGATAATACTCTGTAAATCTTGGGCCAGGTGCATATCCATGTGTCTTCAAATGCATCTACCTAAACACCACTGCCACCTCTCCCTTCTACATGCTCAAATTTTGAATACACTAAATAATTTGCTATTGTGGTGTAGGCGTGTGTGGTGTGGACCTAGAAAAAAAAACAGGTGTTGATTTTGCAAGGCACATGTTCCAAAAACTTACTGGGGCAAACAACAACCTCCGAAGGCTCATCTTGCATTTCTTGCACTCCTTCACCCTCAGCATATCTGGTGTCTGGGGATGTGCTGTCGACTGGTGGCTCTTTGCTGGGTCCGGCACTATCCTCCAAATCCTGCAAAGGTTGGTGTTGAGCACACTCACAATCCTCTAAAATGAAAGAATAAATCATCTATGAATCGTTGCCAAAATTACATTATATTAACATAATCACATGTGCTGCTTTTAAAGTCCACCAACCTTGCCCTGGTGAACCAGTTTGCGCCACACTAGTGTACTACACTATGCATTATTACAATAAACGCTATGCTAGGGAACAGGAGTATGATGTCATATAAAATCTATGAAGACATGTCTATATCTAGGCCACATTAAACAACTCAGGCAGATGGCACCCATCACTCTTGTTTGCTATGGCAATATGGTTTATATGATGTGAAATCTAGCAGGCGTGACTCTGTGTGACTCTGATCCCCAGGGACTCTCCTCTACCCATCTCTACCCTGTAAATGCGTCATTAATGGTCAGTGATGAGCCACGCATCTAACATAAAGTGTAATGTACCCCTTAAGTTCAGTCCTGACACCATGGCGTTTGTCCTATCTCTAAACACCCCTGTCACTGGCAAAAGCACATAAGCATTTTTATTAACTTACGTTTTGGGGCAGATTTGGGGCCTGTTGTCTCCCCTGTTCTCTCCCCTGTTGGAGCCCGGCCAAGGGAAGCCTCCCTTTGTCCCCTGTGGTGTCTTTCTCTGTGCCTTTGTCCTGTTGAAAAAATGAGAATACAGTATATTAAGGATTTGCCAAAAGTAGCCAAGACATAATAAAAACTTTACAATTTTAATGAACTGCTTTTAAACTTCCATTAACTTCTTCTGTAGGCCCCACCAGAAAACTAAATCATTAAATTTCATCCATCTATAATGTACAGACAAATAATTCTCAAATTACATTTACTTACTTCTTTTGATAATGGTGCGGTGAATGGCTTCTAAATTTTCTTGCTCTCTGTGCTTCAAATCTGACCATCGTTTGCGGATTTGGTCTTTCGTTCGTTGGATACCATAATCTCCTTCCAATACCGCGAGGACCTTCTCCAGAACCCAGTCTTTATGGCTGTTGGGCCTATCATAATTTTCAAGTTTACAATCGTAATCGTACTTCTCAAAGATGCGAACCATCTCCACCATCTCCCCCTTGCTCATGGGGGTGGCCTTGTGTTTTCTATAAACGCCTCCACTGCGGGGCCTATTCGTTTTCGTGGGTTCCGCCATCACATTCTCCCTCACACATCCCAGAATGTCGCATGAAGAAAAAGGATTGTGGTCCCGCCCCAGCGTCATGACGCACGTAGAGCGAAGCTTCACGCATGCGTAGGCTATATAAATCAAGAACGAGCGCTCGATGTCACGGACGCATGCACGAACCTAACGGAACGACTCTACGTGCAGCCGAAGGTCTACGCGGAACGAAGGTAGGTGAATACATTGGGACACTAGTGGTTACTGCATGATTTAGCTTAGAGCAAACAGAGATTGTATAAGCAGGTTAGGAAGTTACAGCAAGCACTTATTGGTCGTATTGTATCCTTTATTGCAGATATCTCATCCAAATAATGCCGAAAGCAAAGGGTGGAAAGCTTAATTCCAAAGCATTCATCACTGCTTTTATTGATCTCTATAGATCACACACATGTCTGTGGCAGGTCACCAATAAAGACTACTCCAATAAAAATAAAAGGCAGGCAGCAATTGATGAACTGGTGGCAGAAGCAAAGACTGTGTACCCCAGGGCCAACGAGACCCAAATAAAAGCAAAAATTGGGGGCCTGAGGAGCACTTTTAAGAGGGAGCTCAAGAAGATTGAGTGTTCAAAAAGATCGGGAGCGGCAGCAGATGATGTTTATGTGCCCAAGCTATGGTACTTCAGCAGCCTGATGTTTTTAAAGGACCAAACAGAGCCAAGAAAACATCTGTCCACACTTGCATCCGCATCAGCAGAGGCCACAGATACTGAGGCTGAACCAACTCAGGATGAGGAGGAGGAGGAGGAGGAGGAGGAGGAGGAGCTCAGCTTGACACAGGTATAGTATTCCTGAAAATATGTGCATTCAGATATACTATGATCAGTGGCGTTGCTAGGGGGGTGACATGACCAGAGGTGTAGGGTGCTGGGTAATGTAAAGGGGTCCAGACGTGCAGTTGTGGAGAGGGGTACACAGTAGTAACAAAATGATATTGAAGGATGCAGAGGTATGCAGGGGGCACAGTGGGGTGTTTGTACATTTTAACGTGTGGGGGGGGGGGGGCCAGATATTGGATCTGCCCCGGGTGCAAAATGCTCTAGGTACGCCCCTGACTATGATGTTAATGTGTTGTTATGATGGCAAGAAAATAAAATGATGCTCCTTTTTCAGACACAGGACGTTGCCAGCCAAGAAGAGGCTGGGCCCAGCAGACAGTCCACACAATGTAGAATCCCTACACTGAACCCTCCTAGGAAAAGGGCCAAGAAGAGGCAACATCTGGATGATGCCACGGCTGATTTTCTAAGTAGGGCCACATCGGTCATCACCACAGCACCCGATAGTGCAGAAGGGTTTGGCTGTTTTATAGCAAACAAACTACGGGAGATTGATGCCGATCAAAGGGAGCTATGTGAGGGGATCATGGTCCAGCTCCTTAGCAAGGCCAGGAAACGGGAGCTAACCCCTATTTCACATGTCTGTGATATAGATCACACACCTCCAGCCAATGTACAACAGGCCTACCAACAACAGACAAGCTTCCAAGCACACCCAGCCTACCCACACCAGCCAACCTACCCACACCAGCCTGCCTACCCACACCAGCCAACCTACCCACCCCAGCCAACCTACCCACACCAGCCAACCTACCCACCCCAGCAAGCCGAGCCACACCAGCCAACCTACCCACCCCAGCAATCCCACCCACCCCAGCAAGCCGAGCCACACCAGCCAACCTACCCACCCCAGCCAACCTACCCACCCCAGCCAACCTACCCACCCCAGCAATCCCACCCACCCCAGCAAGCCGAGCCACACCAGCCAAACTACCCACCCCAGCCAACCTACCCACCCCAGCAAGCCCACCCACCCCAGCAAGCCGAGCCACACCAGCCAAACTACCCACCCCAGCCAACCTACCCACCCCAGCAAGCCCACCCACCCCAGCAAGCCGAGCCACACCAGCCAACCTACCCACCCCAGCCAACCTACCCACCCCAGCAAGCCCACCCACCCCAGCAAGCCAACCCACCCCAGCAAGCCAACCCACCCCAGCAAGCCAACCCACCACAGCAGCATGGGGGTCAGTGGCCAACTCAGAGCCCCGATTTTAGGGGATACTAATTTATCTTTAAATATCTATGATTTTGAACATATTTTTGCTATTATTTGTAGTTGAGTATGTTTTGTTTGGTTTGGCTTAAGAAAAAATGCTCGAATTATGGCATAAAATCTTTATTTTTTAGATATTATTGTTTTTGGTATTGTGGTGTGAGTGTTAAAAATTATAACGCTTCAGCTGATGAGGTGTGAAGTGTGGAGAGTGTTGGCCAGTTTGGTATGCTGAAATATCAGCCTGTTGAAGTACCACAGCCTGGGCACAAATATGTCTGCTGCTGCTGCTCCCCATCTTTTGGAGACCACAATCTTCTTGGGCTCCTTATATTTTAGTTAATGCTCAGGTCCCCAAGTTTGGAGATTATAACCTAATTTATGTATGCCCTGGGGTACAGAGGCTTTGCCAACTCAACCAGTTCTTCAATTGCTGCCTTCCTGTTGTTTTGTATTTGGATCTGTTATTATTTTTCCCATTTTTTGCTAAATAAAATGATGATGCTAAAAACTTGTGCATTATGTGTGGAAAGTCAAATGTAAGTTTGTGAGTAGGCAGGCCCTTTGCTAAAATTGAAGGGACATAAATAGGGTAGTTATTACTTTGCCCAGCATAAAGAATTGGGATATTTATTGGTTTTGCATTTCAAATAAATAAGAAAAAAAAGGCTGGATTCATATCCAGAAAATACACTAATCCAAAGTAAATACATTTGTTTTTAATCCGTCCGTATCACCAGTTGAGCAGATGTACATATTAGGACATTCTAAAGAAAAATAGAATATGCGCTGCTATTTGAGATTTCAAAACTTGCCGCGTGACGAATGAGCATTTTCAAATACGAACGCTAGTTTTACTAGACAGCTGGCTTCCGGGTGCTCTTTATTTCGGGGCATGCGCATTTAGCTTTTTTTGAAAAATCCGATGGTTTTCTGTACACACGGTCGCACTTTGCACAATCGGACTTTTCAGAACAGAAAGTTGGTCCGTTCACAGACCCAACTTTTTGTCCGATTGAAGCCAAAAAAGTTGGTCCGATGGAACGTACACACGGTCGGAGAAATTAGAAAAGTGCCGGATTTTGAAGTTGGTTGGCCGAAAATCCGACCGTGTGTACGGGGCTTTAGATACGCTACGCCTGCCTAAAGATAGGCAGATCTTTGTGGATCTGCCCCCAAGTACATTTAGGTGCAAACTAAACAGCACAAGTGCAGTAACACCAAGTACGTTTAGGTGCAAACTAAACAGCACAAGTGCAGTAACACCAAGTACGTTTAGGTGCAAACTAAACAGCACAAGTGCAGTAACACCAAGTACGTTTAGGTGCAAACTTTACAGCACAAGTGCAGTAAACACCAAGTACGTTTACTGCACTTGTGCTGTTTAGTTTGCACCTAAACGTACTTGGTGTTACTGCACTTGTGCTGTTTAGTTTGCACCTAAACGTATTTGGTGTTTACTGCACTTGTGCTGTTTAGTTTGCACCTAAACACCAAATACATTTAGGTGCAAACTAAACAGCACAAGTGCAGTAACACCAAGTACGTTTAGGTGCAAACTAAACAGCACAAGTGCAGTAAACACCAAGTATGTTTAGGTGCAAACTATACAGCACACGGGCAATACAACACGTTAGAACACTGCAGCTAGCACAATCTACTGCCCGACAAATAGGAATAGCTGATCTAGCTAAACTATACAGTGTATAAATATATGTACAACTCCTGGGATGTATATATATCCTCTACACACTGTAAATTTAACTAAACTGACTAGCCTGCCTGCTCTATCTATCTATCTAGTAAAAAAGACACTGTCTCTCTCTCTCTCTCTCTCTGACTGACTGATCTTTTCATTAACAATGCAGCAACACACTACACGAGGCTGCCTTGCAGGCTGCCTTTTATAGTGTGGGGCATGTGCTAAAGCCCTGAGCCATAATTAGCCAAAGCCACCCTGGCTTTGGCCAATTATGACTCTCGGTTTTTTGAGCGATGTAATTGGCCAAGCATGGGGGTCATAGTGCATGCTTGGCCAATCATCAGCGTGCAATGCCGCAGTGAATTATGGGCTGTGGCGCGTCACTCAAATTTGGCGCGAATGACTCGTTTTGTTCGAATTTCGACGAACGTACCAACAGACGATGTTCGAGTCGAACATACGTTCGACATGAACACAAAGCTCATCCCTAAACCCCACAGTCTCTCCCTCTGGCTCCACATCCAAATCCTGGCATGTCTCTTTCAGAGCTTTCCACTGTGCTTTCCACTCACTGACCCCAGCATGGTTCCCTCCTGAATGACTTTCTCTGGTAGTGCTCACAACTGTCCTCTTCCTGCTCCTGTTCCAGGACACCTCTCAATGACCGTGTAGAGAGTGGCTCCCGCCCAGTTCCCGAGCTCCAGGCCTGAGGTACACCCCCACCCCCCTCAGAAACTACAGTCTAACACTCCATCATTCAGTTCATCCACCCGGCAACTCCTCCCACTGCAGGCTGACCATGGGTTTATATAAGAGGTCTGCCCCCTTCAAATCCTAGTTGGGGATTGGTCAGGGCACCCACATACACCCCATGTCACTCCAGCTCTCTGCCCTGACCCTTTTCTAGAACCACTCCCCTGTCCTCAGATCAAAACAAAAAGGCTTAGCTCACAGCATAGGCTTGCCTAAATTTACCTGCACTGACAGTACAAAATAAACCCATTACTTTAGCACCTACCTATGGTAGAGAATGCTACATACAATATCATTTTTTTCAGGTAGGTGAAATCTGAGCACTCTGGACTCAAATAAACTCTGGTGTCTCTAGCAACATGTTAGTTTATAATATAGGAAATTAAGTGCCACGTCAGTTAATTGCATTTTTTTCTTAGAAAAAGCACTTGGGATTGTTAATGTTCAGAAGCCAATCTCTGATGGTGGCCGCTGAGGTGCAGCCCAGTGGTAATGCTAAAATACTTGTCTTTATTATGTGTATTCTTACACAGAGGAATGCTCTGTGACAAACAGTTGTGGAATCTCTTTTATGTACAGACTGGAATGTGTGTTCAAATCTCGCACCTACCCACCGCCCATCACATACCACTCATATATGCTTTAGAGAATTAAAGAAAAAAGAAGAGAAATGGCTTTCACCTTGAACATAAGAATCCTCCAACAGGTGTGTTGGGGGGAACCAACATTCCTGCTATTCTAACACAGTTCATATACAGGGGCCCTGGTGTCATAGAAAAACAAATCACTTCTTATTAAACTATGTGAATATCTGAACGCCTTAGAAGAAGGAAAGACCCTGTGGGAGGAATCATTATTGACCTATATATCTCTTATTTTAAGAGAAGGGAAGGATCCAACAGTCCCAGCGAGTTATCGACCAATATCCCTGTTAAACACAGATATAAAGATCTTTGCTAAAATAATAGCAGAAAGATTAAAGCCCCTATTACCAAACTCGGTACATAGCAATCAGGTAGGGTTTGTGACAGGGAGAGAGGGAAAGGATAATGGCCTAAAGTCACTGTTCTTGATCCATGAAGTAAAGGGGGGAAGACCCCAGTCGCATTCCTGCTGATTGACACCCAAAAGGCCTTCGACAGTTTGGACTGGGGGTTCATGTTTGGAACATTAAGACATCTGGTCATTGGGGCGAGGATGATGAAATGGATATCGGCTTTTTACCACCACCCAATGGCTAAAATTGGAATAAATGAGAACTTATCCCCTACCTTGGACCTATTTAATGGGACAAGGCAGGGGTGTCCCCTCTCTCCAATGCTGTTTGTAATTGCACTGGAACCCCTGATAGCTGCTATCCGTAAAAACCCAGATTAGAGGGGTAAGGGTAGGGAAAGGGAGTTTAAGGTAGCTGCATACGCAGACGACCTGCTTTTCTATGTCTCTAACCCTAGAATAACAATTTTTTTAAATAAATATGTCTAAATCTGAGATCCTGAGTATTACTATCCCAAGGGAGGAGCAGTGGGCAATCCAACCAAAATTCCCCTTTGCATGGTGTAAAGAGGAACTGGGGTACCTGGGAATAAAATTGACTGCATCATTGGGGACCATGTTTAACCACTTGCCGACCATGTCACGAATGGCACGGCTGCACAAAGCAATGTATATATACATAGCTTTGAATTTTACGCCGTGCAGGCACGTACACCGCCACCGGCGCCCCTGCTGTGAGCTCCGTGACCGTGCCCACGGGACCCATGGACTCAATGTCCGCCTGTGTCCCGCAATCGTGTCACGGAGCTGCAGAATGAGGGGATGCCTTTGTAAACAAGGCATCTCCCTGTTCTGCCTTGTGACAGGACACTGAGCGTCTTCTCCCTGTCATTGGGAGCAGCGATCAGTGTTGTGTCACAGTTAGCCCAGCCCCCACACAATTAGAATCACTCTCTAAGACTCACTTAACCCCTTCCTCACCCCCTAGTGGTCAACCCCCTTCCCTGCCAGTGTCATTTACACAGTAATCAGTGCATTTTTATAGCACTGATCTCTGTATAAATAACAATGGTACCAAAAAAGCGTCAAAAGGGTCCGATGTGCCCGCCATAATGTTGCAGTCACGATAAAAAAAAATCGCTGATCTCTGCCATTCCAAGTAAAAAAAAAATATTAATAAACATGCCATAAAACTATCCCCTATTTTGTATCCCCAAAAATATGTAGAAGAATACGTATTGGCTTAAACTGAGAAAAAAATATGTTTTTTTTATATATTTTTGGGGGATATTTGTTATAGCAAAAAGAAAAAAATATTGCTTTTTTTTCAAAATTGTCGCAATGTTTTTGTTTGTAACTGCAGAGGTGATCAAATACTACCAAAAGAAAGCTCTATTTGTGGGGGAAAAAAGGACGTCAATTTTGTTTGAGTGGAGAAGCTGGGTAAATATGGAGATATCACAAAGTAAGGTAGATTTAGGGAACATGGTTTGGATACCACAGCAGCACTGGGACTTAGCTATTAGCACAAACCCACTAACTAGAAATACTTTTGAGATTTGGGATGGCCTAGGGAGACGGCACCACTGGGACTATTACTCACCACTATTATCTATACTGGGCACAAACTACTTTAAGCCAGGGAAAGAGGAATATAAAAATATATATATTTCATTAGATGGGCAAAAAAAAGGAAATATTATTACAGGACGTAATTAAAGGTAACAGGATATGCACATGTGGAAATCACACACAAATGAGGAAATAAGCCACTAGATAAATGGAGGTACACACAATTACAGCATTTTGCACATTCACTGCCACAACCGTTATGGGAAAAAGGACACATGAGGTTAATAGAGAATTTTTTTTACTCTCCCCTCAGCTTAAATTAAAGCATATCAAAAATGTATAGAATCCTAATTAAGGAAACAGAACCTGAATTCCCTCCATATTTAGGTAAATGGGAAGAGAAGATAGGCCCGCTTAGAGATGAGGAACATAGAAAGAAATTTTTGAGATTAGCTTGTTTTTCTTCAGGGGGATACAAAGACTCCTGGCAAGATGGTATGTGAACCCCCAGAGGGCGCATAGAATCGGGGCAGCGGGACCCCAACTTGTTGGAGGGGTTGTGACGCCCTGGGGACCTTTGCGCACCTCTGGTGGGAATGTACAAAGATTCAACCCTATTGGGAGGGAATCTTGGCATCAACTTACCAAATTATGGGAGAATGGATTCAGAAGAGCCCTTGGGATTGTTTATTTTACGATACAAGGAAAACGGTTCCTCAATATAAGAATACCCTAGCCCCATTCCTTCTAAATGCAGCTAATCGTTTGATCCCAAGTTTTTGGAGGACCCAAGAAGTACAGAGCATGAAAGACTGGGTTGTAAAGGTTGAAATGATAAGAGCCATGGAAGAAACTATCCATATAGAAGAGGACTCATTGGAGACATTCCAGAATATATGGGGAAAATGGATGGAATTCGGGGAATCTTGAGGTTGGAGGAATTGATAGAGGTGTAGGGAGATGGGGGAGGAGAGGAGGGGAGGGGAGAGAATTCCCCTGCTGCAGGTTTTTTTTCTGGTATTTTTCTTTGAGTGGGTTGTTTTGGGGGAAGGTCTGTGGATAGGGGGGATAAATGTTTAGAGCTTAGATAAAGAAATATGATTTTTATCATGTTTATCTGTTTATATTTGTCTATACAATAAAAAGGGAGAATATTCAAAAACTATGGAGCTCTACAGAGTGCTGACTTAGTGAGTTGAGGTACTATTCAAAATGAATGGTCCCACAATGCACTAGTATGGTACTGTGTATATTAATGCTGTAGCTCTTGCTGTGTGTTTTTTTTTTTTCACGCCCTCCATTTCTTTTTAATTAACTTGTTGGGCACGAAGTACTGGGTCACATGGAAGGCCTACCCCACGTGGGTTCTTCTGCACTACGTTAGGCATTAGGTTACAGGGTCACTTCACACATGGGGTTTCTTTACTTTTGGCGGACTTCATCAATGGCCTGAGACAAGGCTGAGGCTGCCGTGGGGGAATACTTGACCTTAAGGCAGACGTCCACTGTTAGAGATGAACATACACCATGTACCTTGACACTGCAACTGTTATCCAGTTAACTCTTGGCTATCTGTGACAATGCACACCTCACATTAACTTGCATTTTGGAGCCAATGTCCACATCCACTTCTCCAGCATTTTCCAGTACAATCCACAGTAGTGGAGTGGACCCCTTACAAAATAATCTAGAGTGGGCGACTGGGAACAAAGAGAAGGTTAATTTATTAAATGCTTTCTTCAGCTCTGTGTATACAGTGGAGCATGGGGGAGCTCATGTCCATAATGGGGGTTGTAGTGACAAAGTCCCAAATCCACAATGGCTCAAAAGTGATATGGTCCAGAAATATTTAGACAGAATAAAGGTGGATAAAGCACCTGGACCAGATGACATACACCCACGGATCCTAAAAGAATTGAGCTCTGTAATTTTAAAGCCATTGGGCCGGATTCTCGTAGAGCCGTGCATCTTTCTGCCGGCGTAGCGCATCTCATATGCGCTACGCCGACGTAACATAGAGAGGCAAGAACAGTATTCACAAAGCACTCGCTCCCTACGTTGCACCAACGTAACGTAAATTATTGGGCGTAAGCCCGCCTAATTCAAAGTAGGTGGACGGTGGGAGTGATCCATTTAAATGAACCGTGACCCCATGCAAATGATGGTCCGAACGAGCGGCGCATGCTCAGAATCATGTCGAAGATACTCCCTAAGATACGACGGCTCAATGCCTACGACGTGAACGTAACCTACGCCCAGCCCCATTCACGTACTACTACGTAAACTACGTAAAATACGACGGCTGTTCCGTCGTCCATACCTTTGCATGGGATGCGCCTCCTATAGGTGGAATAACTTTACGCCGGACTTTATGCCTTACGTTAACGGCATATATTACTGTGACGGGCGCAAGTACGTTCGTGAATCGGCGTAACTCGGTCATTTACATATTTGCGGCCAGCGTAAATATGCGCCCAAGATACGACGGCGTAGGGAACTTACGTCGGTCGGACGAAGCCACATTTCAGGTGTATCTTGCATTAAGAATCAGGCGCATAGATATGACCGCGCACATTGACACTTACGCGGCATATCTGTAGATACGTCGGCGTAAGTGTTACCTGAATCCGGCCCATTGTATCTAATTTTTAGGGACTCATTAATGACAGGAATAGTACCACTGGATGTGGTGCCCATATTTAAAAAGGGCAAAAAGTCTTTACCAAGTAACTATAGACCTGTTAGTTTAACTTCTATAGTTGGGAAGATACTGGAGAGATTAATAAAAGACCACATAGACGAGTTCTTGCTAGAAATAAACTATTTAAGCAACAGACAGCATGGATTCAGGAAAGAAAGAAGCTGTCAGACAAACCTGATTACTTTTTATGAAGAGGTAAGTAAAACCTTGGACAGAGGCGTGGCTGTGGACGTGGTATACTTGGATTTTGCAAAAGCGTTTGATACAGTTCCGCACAGACGGCTCATGTGTAAGGTAAGGTCTACAGGATTGGAAATATCAGTTTGTAAATGGATAGAAAACTGGCTGAAAGATAGAATTCAGAGAGTCGTGGTTAATGATTCTTACTCTGAATGGTCCAAGGTTATCAGTGGTGTACCCCAAGGTTCAGTGTTGGGACCCTTACTTTTTAATATCTTTATAAATGATATTGGGTCTGAGATCAAAAGTAATGACACCAAGCTATGCAGTGGAATAACGTCCTTACAGGATGTCTCCAATTTACAAGCCAACCTTGTTGCTCTGTCTAATTGGGCGACTAAGTGGCAGATGAGGTTTATTGTTGATAAATGTAAAGTTATGCACTTGGGGGCTAAGAATATTCATGCATCATACATACTAGGAGGAGTACAACTGGGGGGTTTCGTAGTGGAGAAGGATCAGGGGGTTTTGGTAGATCATAAGCTCAATAATGGCATGCAATGCCAAGCTGCTGAGCAAAGTCCTTTCCTTTCTTGTATTAAGAGAGGTATGGACTCCAGAGACAGAGATATCATTTTGCCCCTGTTCAAATCATTAGTAAGACCTCATCTGGAATATGCAGTTCAGTTTTGGGCTCCAGTTGTCAAAAAGGATATCGGGGAACTGGAGAAAGTGCAGAGAAGAGCAACCAAACTGATAAGAGGCATGGAGGAGCTCAGCTATTAGGAAAGATTAGAGGAACTGAATTTATTCTCTCTGGAGAAGAGGAGAATAAGGGGGGATATGATCCAAATATATAAGAGGTCCATATAGTGAACTTGGTGTTGAGTTATTCACTTTACGGTCAACACTGAGGACAAGGGGGCATTCTTTACGTCTAGAGGAAAAGAGATTTCATCTCCAAATACAGAAAGGTTTCTTCACAGTAAGAGCTGTGAAAATGTGGAACAGACTCCCTGCAGAGGTGGTTCTGGCCAGCTCAGTAGATTGCTTTAAAGCGGATGTGCCACTAAAAAACTATATTAAAAGCAAGCAGCTACAAATACTGCAGCTGCTGACTTTTAATATAAGGACACTTACCTGTCCTGGAGTCCAGCGATGATCGCAGCAGATGACGAGCCGATCGCTCGTCACCCTGCTGCTCCCCCCTCCATCCACGGTGAGGGAACCAGGAAGTGAAGCGCTCCGGCTTCACTGCCCGGTTCCCTACGGCGCATGCGCGAGTCGCGCTGCGCCCGCCGATTGGCTCCCGCTGTGTGCTGGGAGCCGAGTGTTCCCAGCATACAACGGGGGGGGCGACGGGAAGCGGAGAAAAAACCCGTCCTTTGCCCGTATCGTAGTGCCGGAAGTCGGTGCAGATACCTGTCTGTAGACAGGTATCTGCACCCCCCTCCCCCCTGAAAGGTGTCAAATGTGACACAGGAGGGGGGAGGGTGCCGATCAGCGGGACTCCACTTTAGAGTGGAGATCCGCTTTAAGAAAGGCCTGGATACTTTCCTAAATGTACATAATATAACTGAGTACTAAGATTTGTAGGTAAAGTTGATCCAGGGTAAATCCAATTGCCTCTCGGGGGATCGGGAAGGAATTTTTTCCCCTGCTGTAGCAAATTGGAACATGCTCTGCTGTTTTTTGTTTGCCTTCCTCTGGATCAACTGTGGGTATGGAGTTGGGTGTATGGGATTGTACTATGTTTTTTATTTGGTTTGTTTATTTTTTTTGTGGTTGAACTGGATGGACTTGTGTATTTTTTCTACCTAACTAACTATGTAACTTTGCATCCTGCGTGGCCTCTACATGTGCACTTAACTTGACTCTGAACCTCTTTACAGGAATGGGAACCTCTGCAGTGCAATCTGCTCCTGTTGCTATGGGAGACAGTCCATTGGCAGGAGGAATGCCGATGATACCTCCCTGGCTGCTAGAAGCCGCGATATACCTATTTAGTAACTTCAGAACAGGAAGAGACAACATTTCAATACTTTACTTGGCAAAAGTGCAAAATAGACATTTCACAGTTAAAGGCATTATTATTTCTACTTCCCTAACTATAACTACAGGCTGCGTGCTGCCCCAGCATACCTGCAAAAGTGCATTCCAGTATCATAGCCCTTTATAGGCTCTCTCATGCAAGTGCAAGTCCTTCAGAAGCATAGTCCAGTGCTGGTGTCTTCAGGGTGAACCCCAAGTGAAAAGTCTCTGTTACAGGTGACATTCTCCTACTCCTACAGGTTTCTTCGTTCATCTCCATACCCTTACTCACAGCCCAAGGTTGCACTGGCATTCCTCAGTTTCTGACTTTTATGGGCTCTCTTCTACAGGGCTGACTATGAACTAGACCACTGTCCCATTTTTTATCACACAAGGCAAATGGGCCAGACCCAGACTGGAACCCACCAGAAAGACCAAGAGACCAGGCAACGCATTAGCCATTATCGTCCATGCCAGGACGGCACCTGCTGACTGCTTCAACCATGCCTAAATGCCTCTAGATGTCACACCCTCTGTCACACCTAAGCTAAAAGGGGGAAATATGGATTTGTGCAAGACACTCTAAATCAATAACCAACAATGGAAAAAACGAAGTAAGCATGTAAGAAGGAGGGATTTGGGTTTCTAGAACACTGGGCTGACTTTTTTTTTGGGGGTACAGCCTATATGCTAAAGATGGTTTGCACCTAAATGGAAGGGGGTCTGCTGTGTTGGGGGAGAGGTTCATGGGAAGGCTGGAGGAGTATTTAAACTAGGATTGAGGCGGAGGGGGAATTAGATAATGGGGTAGACAGGTCAGACAGGGTTCAGTCCCCATTGGTGGGAGGAATAGTGAAAATTGGGAGAAGGGCTATGGCAGGCGATATGAAGGTTCCCATGTTACAAATAACCATTGGAAATTGTACTATTTGTACTAAAAAAAAAAATATGCAAAATAAGTGTGCAAAATGTGACAATGAATTAAAGTGTTTGTTCACCAATGCCAGAAGTCTGCCAAGCACAACAGGTGAGTTGGAAGCTTTGGTGCATGAAGAAAAATATGATTTAATTGGTATTGCTGAATCTTGGCTTCATTCTTCACATGACTGGGCTATTAATATTCATGGCTATGGTCTCTTTCGGAAAGTCAGGATAAAACAGAGGGTTTGTGTCTGTCTCTATGTGAGAAGTGATCTTAAAGCGAGTGTGACTGAGGACCTAGTTGATAAAGAGTGTGATGAGTCTGAAGCATTGTGATTGGAACTACACATGGGTGTGCATACTACAAAAGTAATCATTGGAGTTTGTTATAGACCTCCCAGTGTTAATGAGGAGGTGGAGACTCAGCTCCTTGTACAGATAGAAATGACTGCAAAGGCTGGGACAGTGATAATAATTGGGAATTTTAAGTACCTGGAAATTGACTGCCGAAACAGTTAATCACTTAAGGACCCCTCACTTTATATATACATCATTTTTTTAAAGATGGATATCTCGGTAATGGCAGCAGCCACAACTGAGATATCCATCTTTTCAGTGAGGGGTCCTCTAAACGATAACAGTGGTCTCCGCGGCAAATTCGCCGTGAGATCACCGTTTTCGGTGAAGGGAGAGGGCCCCCCCTCCCGCCACTCTACCGCGCCCTCCGCCGCTTACCAGAGCCGTCAGCAGTGGCGGAGGCGATCTGGTCCTTCCTCCTGCTCGGCTGGGATATGAGTGAGGGCAAGATGGCCCACACCCGTCTCCAATAGCATAGCAGGGGGCGGAAGTGACGTCAAAACGTCGCTTCTTAAAGGGACATTTTCTTGTTGTCGTTTTTTCAAATGACATTTTTTTTTTTTTAGCATTTTAGTCTAAATATGGGATCTGAGGTCTTTTTGACCCCAGATCTCATATTTAAGAGGACCTGTCATGCTTTTTTCTATTACAATGAATCTTTACATTCCTTGTAATAGGAAAAAAAGTGACCCATTTTCTTTTTTCTTTTTTTTTGGTGTAAAAATTAATAAAAATAAATAAAAGAAAACTCCAAACATTTTTTTCCAAAAAAAGTGTGCTTGTAAGACTGCTGCGCCATTTTATTCTCTAGGGTGTTAGAAAAAAAATATATAATGTTTGGGGGTTTTAAGTAATTTTCTAGCAAAAAAAACTATTTTAATCTTGTAAACACCAAATCTGAAAAACAGGCAAGGTCCTTAAGTGGTTAAAGGGCAAACATTTATAAACCTATTACAGGACAATTGTACAGTCCAGTTCATAGAGGCCCCGACAAGGAATGATACTCTGCTGGACCTAATAATCGTAAACCATGCAGAGCTGATCTCTAATGTTCATATGAAAAAACATCTGGGTAGCAGTGACCATAACATGATTTAATTTAATGTAAGCTGTAAGCAACAAGCTCATACTGAAAATATAAAAATACTTAACTGTAAGAGAGCAATTTTTCCAAGGATGAGGGCTGCTCTCCAAGACTTAAAGTGGAGGTTCACCCAAAAAATCTATTTTTAACAGAAGATTGGGCCTAATTACGGGATGCAGAATTGGATGTTTTGTTTAAAATCAATGCAGTACTTACCTTTTTTGAGATAGATGTTCTCCCGCCGCTTCCGGGTATGGGCTGCGGGACTGGGCGTTCCTTCCGACCGTCGCATACAGCGCGTCAACAGTTTCCGAAAGTAGCCGAACGTCGGTGCGCAGGCGCCGTATAGCGCCGCACCGACGTTCGGCAACTCGTGACGCGCTGTATGCGACCGTCGGAAGGCTGTCAATCAAATAGGAACGCCCAGTCCCGAAGACCATACCCGGAAGCGGTGGGAGAACATCTATCTCTAAAACGGTAAGTACTGCATTGATTTTAAACAAAACACCCAATTCTGCTTCCCGTAATTAGGCCCAATCTAATGTTAAAAAAAAATTCCGGGTGAACTCCCGCTTTAAGGCTCGCACACACTATAAGAAAATAATCCCTAACATCGTTAGGGTTGCACTGATACCACTTTAAGGTCGCGTTAAAGTACCGATCCTTTTTTTCAAGTACATGCCGACACCGATTACCGATCCTTTTTTTTTTATGTAATGTGACAGTAACTGTCATGTACCAGGTGTGACCAGAACTGTGTGGCTAGCAACAGAGGAACACCAAACACATATAAGTGAAAATATAATGATTTATTTAGGTAAGTGAATAATATAAATACAACCACCTCCAATATGACACAGACAGACAGATATGTACAATAAATGGGAAATGCCAGAATCATAAACAATAGCCAGGCCAGGGTCATACACAGCAGATCGGCAGATGGACAAAGGGATTTTCCAGAAGCATAAACGCTAGCCAGGCCAAGGTCATACACAGGGAGATCAGCAGATGGGGTAAGGAACACAAGACAGGGAGAGGATGGATGGTCAGGACAGGGAGACAGGATCAGGATCTCAAGTAGCAGATTTCAGGAAAAGGTTCAGATAATCAGGTAGCAGGTACAGATCAGGGCACGAGGACGATACCAGGGCCAGGTATGTTTGCACTTGCCGGGTATTTATAGGAATACCTGTAATTGGCGCAAAAGGTGCTGTCTGCTCCACACTGCCAGGATCCATCCGCTGGTGGACGCCAGTACTGCGGCCCAAGGATGACATAACACCAGCAGGGAGAAGTTCCCCTGACAGTTCAAAACTGCCAGGAGACACCTGCTGGTGGACCTCAGTACTGCATGCCAAATTATAGATATTAACAGCGGATGGAACCTTTCCTGACAGTAACACTAATATGCAGCACTGTTTTTTTTTACAAAGCTTTCTTTTTTTGGGGGGAGGGGGGATGTCGACAGTGTCAGTTGTTTTTTTATTACTTTTTTGTTATTTTTACAATTTTTACTTTGTGAATGGTATCCATTAGAAAAAAACACATTTACGGATGTATTAATGATTAATGTGAAAGCTGTGATTGGCCACAGCTATCACATGGTACAGGTCTGCTATGATTAGTCCTGTACCATGCGATCACTGTGATCAATCACAGAGATCACAATAGTACATAATGAATGACTATGAATGAAAGCTGTTCTATACAGCTGACTATCATCACAGTGATCACATGGTACCAGGGCTGGCCCGTTACAACAATCTGTGATCTGTTGTGTCCACCACATATCACACCGCTGTGCAGCCCCTAGGGCATGTTCTAGATCGGGGATATGCAATTAGCGGACCTCCAGCTGTTGCAGAACTACAAATCCCATGAGGCATAGCAAGGCTCTGACAGCCACGAGCATGACACCCAGAGGCAGAGGCATGATGGGATTTGTAGTTTTGAAACATCTGGAGGTCCGCTAATTGCATATCCCTGTTCTAGATGCACGACAGGGAGGACGTCATGTGACATCCACCCGGGATAACATTGCTCCCGCCTGGTCATATTATTATAATAGGATGGGTGGGAAGTGATTAAATATGACATAATTACCTTTTCTGTTTAGGTGCCAGGTTCAAAGCTGAAATCTGGGCAGATATAACAGGCATTTATTAAAGCAAATCTGTAATCCTTAAAGGGGTTGTAAAGGTAAAAAATGTTTTTCCTAAATAGCTTCCTTTACCTTAGTACAGTCCTCCTTCACTTACCTCATCCTTCGATTTTGCTTTTAAATGTCCTTATTTCTTCTGAGAAATCCTCACTTCCTGTTCTTCTGTCTGTAACTCCACACAGTAACGCAAGGCTTTCTCCCTGGTGTGGAGTGTCGTGCTCACCCCCTCCCTTAGGGGGGAGGGGGCAAGCAGGAGTGTCAGGACACCCACTAACACACAGCTCCTTTCTCTATCTGCAAAGTAGAGAGCGCCCTGACTCTCCTGCTTGCCCCCTCCCCCCTGAAGGGAGGGGGCGAGCACAACACTCCACACCAGGGAGAAAGCCTTGCATTACTGTGTGGAGTTACAGGCAGAAGAACAGGAAGTGAGGATTTCTCAGAAGAAATAAGGACATTTAAAAGCAAAATGGAAGGATGAGGTAAGTGAAGGAGGACTGCACTAAGGTAAAAGAAGCTATTTAGGAAAAAAAATTGTACCTTTACAACCCCTTTAATACATCCTTAAATGTATTGTATTAATGCAAGCAGTGTAACTATTTGAATTCGACCTGGTATCAGCCTCTTGGTGTCCCTATTTTGCAGGGCTTTAGTGTGGGAGGGAAGAAGGCTGGGGTGGGTCCAGGATGACCTGGGTTCTGAGGAAGTGGGTTGAAGGATGCTGGCCATCAGACTGAGGGTGTCTTGTGGTGGGAAGAAAGTAGTTTGCAGGGAGTGTGACAGAACCCACTGGCCCAGATTCAAGAAGCACTTGCGCCCGCGCAACCATAGGTTGCGCGGCGCAAGGGCTTACTTGCTCCGGTGTAACGAGTGCTCCTGATTCAGGAACCTCGTTACACCGACTGCAGCCTAGGATGTGACAGACATAAGCCTCCTTATGCCTTCACATCCCAGGCTGCATTCTTGCGTTGGCCGCTAGGGGGCGCGGCCTTTGTGATCGGCGTATAGTATGCAAATTGCATACTACCACCGATTCACAAAAGTTGCGCGGGCCCTTCGCACGCAAGGTACGGAGTTTCCGTACGGCCACTTTAGCATAAGGCTGCTCCTGCTAATAGCAGGCGCAACCAATGCTAAAGTATAGCTGCGCTTCCCGCTCGCGACGTTCAAATTTTACGTCGTTTACGTAAGTGAACCGTGAATGGCGCTGGACGCCATTCACGTTCACTTAGAAGCAAATGACGTCCTTGCGACGTCATTTGCCGCAATGCACGTCGGGAAAGTTTCCCGACGGAGCATGCGCTGTTCGCTCGGCGCGGGAGCGCGCCTAATTTAAATGATTCCCGCCCCCGGCGGGATCATTTACATTAGGCAGCCTTACGCACGGCTGATTAACATATCGCCCGCGCAATTTACGGAGCAATTGCTCCGTGAATCGCGGGCAAAGCGCAATATTTGCGTGGGCGCAGAGAAAAATGTTTGCTCTTTGCCCACGCAAATATTGCGCGATTCTACCTGAATCTGGGCCACTGTGTGTTTTGGAGGGGGCTGTGGGCTGGCCTCTGACCCAAAGATTTTGGCCCAGAAGAGACTTAATTGTGTTGGGTCATGGCAAGTAGACAAAGGTCTGGAGAGACCTCCCAGCAGGGGATGTGAAAGGAGGGGCTGCCTGCTTATCATAATCCTGAGGTGTGTTTCAACTGTACTTGTTTGAATATACAAGTGTTGAGTTTCCATTGGTTCTCCCTTGTCCCCTACACCCTCTATTACAAGGCTAAGGGGAGTGTCCATAACTGTGTTTAAAAGTGTGTGTTTGGTACTTAATAAAGTGTTGATGCTCTGCATGTTTAACCTCAACACCTGTGTGGCTTGTCTCGTGATTGAGGGGTTAAGGGCTAGTTATGGCGAGTCTGCAGGCTGCGGGTGTGTTTGGAAGACAGGAAACACAGGTCTGGTGGAGGTTCCCAGCAGGGGTATCCGAGATCCGTCACAGTGGTGGTAGCAGTGGGATGTCTCCTGCAGTCCGGGACATCCAAACCACCACCAGGATTCAAGATCCGGGCAGCCACCGAGGAGCGAGATGGGGCTGGCCAGCATGAGAGCGGAGTTCGGGAGGAGGCTGCAAGGCATGCGGAAGCAACATCTGGGACCAGCGAAGGAGCACACCATGCTCGGCTGGGGGGGATGTGATCTGCTGGCAACTCTGGCATGAGACGCGAAGTTGGCCTCTGCCCACCCTCAGAGTTGGATCCAGAGAGTCCAAGAGATGATCTTTGTGAGCTGTTTCCCCAACAGAAGATATTCCCACCAGGAGTGGAGAAAGCAATTCTCCCTCCCCAGCAATTAGACACTACCCCAGAGTTCATCTCCCCCGTAGAAGTGCTGGTGACGGAGCAGAGCGCCGCTGGCCTCTCCCCACCCTCAGAGTTGGATCCGGAGAGTCTGAGAATAATTTGTTAATGTCCCGCAAGCAGAAGCACTGCCTATGGAGCAGAGCACTGTTGGTCTCTGCCCAGCATCAGAAAAAGAGATGGAGAGTCCGGGAGATAGTCCCTGCAAAATACCTCCCCAGCGGCTGGTAACTACACCAGGAGAAAAGCAAGTACCTTTTCCTCCCCAACGGCTTAGCACTACCAGCCTATGCTCCCTACCAGCTGAAGCACTGGCATCGGGGCAGAGGATTATTCAGCTCCCCCCAATACATGCAACCAGGCCCCGGATCAGGGGAGTGTGGACAGCTGTTTCCACTCTGCAGTGGCTGTTTTTATGTGCAGTTTTGCTCCCCAGCGCCAGAGTCATACTTTTCCTTTTCCTGTTTTACTGAGGTGGGAATTTGTGACTAACGCAGGTCAAGACCAGTTGGGGGTTACGGACCTGGTTGGTCTGTTTTAAAAATGGGATAAATGTGACAGAACCCACTGTCACTGTGTGTTTTGGAGGGGGCTGTGGGCTTGCCTCCTACCCAAAGATTTTGGCCCAGAAGAGACTTGGG
Source organism: Rana temporaria (assembly GCF_905171775.1). Classification (NCBI taxonomy): domain Eukaryota; kingdom Metazoa; phylum Chordata; class Amphibia; order Anura; family Ranidae; genus Rana; species Rana temporaria. The sequence continues at coordinate 102,775,502 of NC_053500.1, forward strand.
GACAAAATGACATTGGGATAATGTAATTTGATGTAATACTACATCCCTACTTCCCCATCCCCCCTCTTGTTATTGTGTTTAATTGTGTTAGGTCATGGCACATAGACAAAGGTCTGGAGACACCTCCCAGCAGGGGCTGTGTAAGAAGGGGCTGCCTGCTTATCATAATCCCTTGGTGTGTTTCAACTGTAGTTGTTTGAATATACAAGTGTTGAGTTTCCATTGGTTCTTCCTTGTCCCCTACACCCTCTATGACAAGGCTAAGGGGAGTGTCCCTAATTGTGTTTAAAAGCGTATGTTTGGTATTTAACCACTTAAGCCCCGGACCAATATGCTGCTAAATGCCCAAAGGCGTTTTTACAATTTGGCACTGCGTCGCTTTAACAGACAATTGCGCGGTCGTGCGACGTGGCTCCCAAAGAAAATTGGCGTCCTTTTTTCCCCACAAATAGAGCTTTCTTTTGGTGGTATTTGATCACCTCTGCGGTTTTTATTTTTTGCTATAATAAATATCCCCCAAAAACATATATAAAAACATTTTTTTTCCTCGGTTTAGGCCGATACGTATTCTTCTACCTATTTTTGGTAAAAAAAATCGCAATAAGTGTTTATCGATTTTGAAAAAAATGCAATATTTTTTACTTTTTGCTATAATAAATATCCCCCAAAAACATATATAAAAATTTTTTTTTTCCTCAGTTTAGGCCGATACGTATTCTTCTACCTATTTTTGGTAAAAAAAATCGCAATAAGTGTTTATCGATTGGTTTGCGCAAAATTTATAGCGTTTACAAAATAGGGGATAGTTTTTTTGCATTTTTATTAATTTTTTTCTTTTTACTACTATTGGCGGCGATCAGCGATTTTTTTCGTGACTGCGACATTATGGTGGACACTTCGGACAATTTTGACCCATTTTTGGGACCATTGTCATTTTCACAGCAAAAAATGCATTTAAATTGCATTGTTTATTGTGAAAATGACAGTTGCGGTTTGGGAGTTAACCACAGGGGGCGCTGTAGGAGTTAGGGTTCACCTAGTGTGTGTTTACAACTGTAGGGGGGTGTGGCTGTAGGACTGACGTCATCGATCGAGTCTCCCTATAAAAGGGATCACTCGATCGATACGCCGCCACAGTGAAGCCGTGTTTACACACGGCTCTCCCCGTTCTTCAGCTCCGGGGAGCGATCGCGACGGAGCGGCTATAAACGAATAGCCGCGCCGTCGTCCCGGATCGCTCCCGCGGGAATCCGCCCGCCGCACGCAGCGGGGGGGGGGGGGTCCCGATCGGACCCCCCACCCGCTAGAAGGCAAGGACATATATATACGCCCTTCTGCCTGTCCGTGCCATTTTGCGGACGTAAATAGTCGTGCGGCGGGCGTTAAGGGGTTAATAAAGAGTTGATGCTCTGCATGTTTAAAGCGGAGGTTCACCCTTAGAGAGCACTTTTTCCCCTTAGCTTCATGCTCGTTTTGTCTAGGAGAATCGGCTATTTGTTTTAAAATATGACCTGTACTTACCGTTTACGAGATGCATCCTCTCCGTCGCTTCCGGGTATGGGCTGCGGGAATGGGTGTTCCTTCTTGATTGACAGTCTTCCGAGAGGCTTCCGACGGTCGCATCCATCGCGTCACGATTTTCCGAAAGAAGCCGAACGTCGGTGCGCAGGCGCAGTATAGAGCCGCACCGACGTTCGGCTTCTTTTGGCTACGAGTGACGCGATGGATGCGACCGTCGGAAGCCTCTCGGAAGACTGTCAATCAAGAAGGAACGCCCGCTCCCGAAGACCCATACCCGGAAGCGACGGAGAGGATGCATCTCGAAAACGGGTAAGTACTGCTCATATTTTAAAACAAATAGCCGATTCCCCTAGATCAAACGAGCAGGAATCTAAGGGGAAAAGGGCAAAAATTAAATAAATGGGTGAACTCCCACTTTAACCCTCAACACCTGTGTGGCTTGTCTCGTGATTGAGGGGTTAAAGCGGGGGTTCACCCTTAGAGGGCACTTTTCCCCCTTAGATTCCTGCTCGTTATTACTAGGGGAATCGGCTATTTATTTTAAAATATGTGCAGTACTTACCCGTTTACGAGACGCATCAGGTGCCCAGCAGGGGTATCCGAGATCCGTCACGGAGCATTCTAGATTAAAAGTGAATACTGCAACAAAAGATGTTTTATTTATCTTCTAATGGGCTATTAATTTTTTATCTTGTTATTTTTGGCGTTCTGCTTTACAAAAGAATTAACATATTGATCATTTCACACAGAACACCATATTGTCACACAATAGCACTGCCACCTCCATTCATCAACTGAGAGAGAATTAAGCAATATGAGGGCGTTGTCACAAAACATAATAAAGATAATTGTTGAAACACTTGAGTTTTTGGAATGGGCTGTGTTTACTTAGGCAGGCACAGAATTCTTCAGTCTGAACAGTTCCTTTGTACGCTACATATCTAAATTCCCTGTGCTCTCCTGCAGTCATAGCTCAGAAGTCTGTATGACAGCATTCCACAGACAATTACACAATATTGTCACCTTGCAAATCAGTATGTACCATAGTGGTAGTAAAAGCTGCTTACTTGAAATTCCATACATTATACATATAACCATATACTGCAAAGTATACCTCCTAAAACAACTAGAAGGAAACATTTCTTTGTTCCATTGAAATGTTATACAAGCTGAAAATAGCTACAATATGTTGGTGCCACCATGCTTCTGTTATGGTGATTGATAAAGAGTTTACATTAGTGGTTATACAGATCTATTCACCTATTTTATTGTTGAACCACGAAGAAGAAAACACAGTGGGCTAGATTCAGAAGGATGAACGCATCTTTCTGCGGGCGTAACATATCTCCGATATGTTACGCCGCTGTAACTTTGGGCGCAAGTTCTGTATTCAGAAAGAACTTGCGCCCTTAGTTATGGCGGCGTAACGTATGTGTGGCGGCGTAAGCCCGCCTAATTCAAATGGGGATGTTGGGGGCGTGTTTTATTAAAATTTTACTTGACCCTGCATTTTTGATGTTTTTTTTGAATGGCGCATGCGCCGTCCTTAAAATATCCCAGTGTGCATTGCTCTAAAGTACGCTGCAAGGACGTATTGGATTCGATGTGAACGTAAATGACGTACAGCCCTATTCGCGAAACGACTTAAAATTTCAAAACTCGGCGCGGGAACGACGGCCATACCTAACATTAGCTACGCCTCATATAGCAGGGGTAATTATACGCCGAAAAAAGCCTAACGTAAACGACGTAAAAAAATGCGCCGGCGGGACGTACGTTTCGGAATCGGCGTAAATATCTATTTAGCATATTCCTTGCGTAACTATACGGAAGCGCCACCTAGCGGCCAGCGTGATTATTCAGCCTAAGATACGACGGTGTAAGACACTTACACCAGTCGGATCTTAGGGATATCTATGCGTAACTGATTCTCTGAATCAGGCGCATAGATACGACGGCCCGCACTCAGAGATACGATCTTGTATCTGAATCTTGCCCAGTGAGTTGTCATAATAGGGTGTAGTTTGTGGAACATGACACACTTTTGGGAAATACAGACTTGGAGTTGTATGTGGTATAAAGTAATATAGTCCATGGATTACAAACATTTACACCGTTAAAGGGGTTGTAAAGGTACCATTTTTCCCTAAATAGCTTCCTTTACCTTAGTGCAGTCCTCCTTCACTTACCTCATCCTTAGATTTTGCTTGTAAATGTTCTTATTTCTTCTGAGAAATCCTCACTTCCTGTTCTTCTGTCTGTAACTCCACCCAGTAATACAGGAGAGTCAGGATGCCCACTAACACACAGCTCCTTTCTCTCTCTGCAACGTAGAGAGCATCCTGACTCTCCTGTAGTCCAAGGGAGGGGGCGAGCACAACACTCCACACCAGGGAGAAAGCCTTGCATTACTGGTCCAGTTCTGATGCTCACGTGCCCACTGTAGGTGCTTTTGGCTGTGGACACGGGTAAGCATGGGCACCCTGGCCAGTCTGTGGCTATGCAGCCCCATACACAACAAACTGACATGCAATTAGTATTCTGACACCTTTCTGTCGGAACCAGCATGAAACTTTTTCAGCACTTTAAGCTACAGTAACACTTCTATTGGAGCAGATTATACATAGGCCAACCTCCGCTCCCCATGTGCATCAGTAAGCCTTGAGAGCCCATGACCCTGTTGCCGGTTTGCTGCTTTTTCTTCCCTGGACTACTTTTGGTAGGTTCTGCTGACCACTGCAGAACAGGAACATCCCACAAGAGCTGCATTTGGTGAGTGAGTGAGTAACTTGTATAGCGCTACAAATGAGAACTAAATCGCCTCAAGGCGCTTATTTCCATCCGGTGTTGTCCTTGTCCTTCAGAAGAGGTGGGTCTTAAGTTTTTTCCTGAAGGCCCGATGGTTTTCTTCCATGAGGATGTTTGTGGGAAGAGCGTTCCAGGGCCGTGGTCCTTGGACTGCAAATCTTCGTTCTCCCTTAGATTTGTAGTGGGATTTGGGGATGTGGAGGAGGTTTTGGTTAGTTGATCGAAGAATGCGATTGGTGGTGTAATTTTTTTTTCTCGCATAAGTATTGAGGGGCCTTTCCTTGTGTACATTTGTGGGTGAGGCAGAGGGTCTTGAATGTCACCCGATCCTTTACGGTGAGCCAGTGGAGGGTCCTCAGGGACGGGGTGATTGATTCCCAGGGTTTTTTCCCCGTTACCAGTCTGGCTGCCGTGTTCTGGACTACTTGTAGGCGCGAAATTTGGTATTTAGGTAGTCCTAAGTAGAGGGAGTTTGCGTAGACGAGTCGAGAATTGATGATTGTTCCGACTACTACCGCTGTATCCTCTTCCGGGATGAAGCGGATGAGTCTACGCAGTCGACAGAGAAGATAGTGTGATCCGCTGACTACTGATCTCACGACCAAACATGTATGGTGAAAGCGGTCCGTCGTACCGTTTTCACCATACATGTCTGCCAGAGGGCTTCTGTACGATGGTTGTACACACCATCGTACAGAAGTCCGCGCGTAAACAATACGCGGGGCGTGTCCGCGGTGTCGCCGCGTCGATGACGCGGTGTCACCGCGACAATGACGCGGCGACGTGGGCGGCCCGCCTTTAAAATGCTTCCACGCATGCGTCGAAGTCATTCGACGCATGCGAGGGACGGCGGGCGCCTGGACATGTACGGTAGGTCTGTACTGACGACCGTACATGTCCGAGCGGGCAGAATTCCAGCGGACTGTTTTAAAACAAGTCCAGGAATATTTGTCTGCTGGGAAAAGGCCCGGCGGGCAAATGTTTGCTGGAATTCGGCCCGCTCGCGCCCACACACGACCAAACATGTCTGCTGAAACTGGCCTGCGGGCCAGTTTCAGCAGACATGTTTGCTCGTGAGTATGGGGCCTGAGTCAAAGATGACTCAGAGGCTTTTGACTTTTCTGCTTGGGGTGATGATCTGTCCAAGGATGGTGGGTGGTGTCCATGAGGTCCTAGATTTCGTTTTTCGGTTTGCGTGGAGGAGAAGAAGTTCTGTTTTGGATCTATTGAGTTTGAGGGAGCTCTCAGTCATTCAATCATCGATCAAGGCGAGGCATTTTTCTAATTCGTGATATTGGTCGGTTTTTTTGGTGATGCGAAAGTAAAGTTGAGTGTCATCAGCGTAGGAGTGGTAACACAGGTCCTGTTCGCTGATGATTTCGAGGAGTGAGTGGAGGTAGATGTTGAAAAGCACGGGGGACAGGGGTGATACTCGAGGGACTCCGCAGGAAATGGTGCGTGTTTCCGAGGTGAAGGCTCCTAGTTTCACTGTCTTTGAACGATTTTCTAGGAATGATGCGAACCAGGGTAGGTCTGAGTCTGTGACTCCGGCTACTTCTTTAAGACGAATGAGTAGAGTTTTGTGATCTACTGTATCGAATGCTGCACTGAGGTCCAGCAGCACCAGTAGACACGATTCTCAGTCATCTGTTGCTTCGAAAGCGTCATCCCATATTTTGAGAAGTGCCGTTTCTGTGCCATGGCCTGGGCGGAAGCCTGATTGTAGTGGGTCCAGGAGTTTGTGGGTGTCCAAATGGAGTTGTGGTTGTTGTACTACTGCTTTCTCAAAAATCTTGGAAATGGTCTTAAGGCTTGTTATCGGTCTGCAGTGGTTAGGGTCTTTGGGGGTGAGGTTGGGTTTCTTTAGTAATGGTTTGATTAAGCCTTGCTTTAGGGAGATCGGAACAATACCATCTTTGAACGATTGATTTATAAGATGCGTTATGGTGGGTGCCAAGATATCAGTACATTCTTTGAGTTTTGTAGGAATGATGTCATCAGGTGATGTGCTGTCTCGGAGGCTTCTGATGATGTTTTTGGTGATGTCGGTGGCGATTGGGATCAGCGAAAAATGTGTTGCTTGTAGAATATTTGTATTGATTTCCTCTACTTGCTTTGGCTGAGCGAGGTCAGTTGTTTTTTTCTGTTGAATTATTTCCAGAATGTTTTTGATTTTGTTGATAAAGAAATCGGATTCATTACAGAATTCGCTGGTGGCTCTAGGCAGGTAGGGTTCATAGTTTGAGCGACTAGTTTAAAAAGTTCACAAGGTTGGTTTAGGGCTTTTGAGATGGTGTTTGAGAAGTGTTCTTTTTTTGCTCTGACTTAGTTGTCTCATTATCATATTTGACCAGAGTTGCTCAAATCCTTACGCTTGCCCATTTTTTCTGCTTTCAACACATCAACTATTGATACCAAATTCAAAGTTTTATACTACTCATGGAATTAGTCACCGATATATATGAGTTACTGCTAAAAATGAAACATTGGAGTTTGACCAAGATTGCATCACTTTGGTGCAGATATCTGTGGAGGTTTGGTGGTTTAACCACTTTGGTGGTTTGATAGTTTATTAAAATTCGGTGCTAATTTTAAAAACATGCATTGCTTTGGGGTTCACTGAAAAATAAAAGGGGTGTGCTTTTATTTCAAAATGCACACACACACACAGTTGTTTTAAGCTAATTGCCCATGTTTTCTCACTTCATGTCCCTGTGACAGCATCACTTGATATGAGAGTAGTGATTGCTACCAGGACAGGAAGACACAGTGGGGTAGATTCACAAACGATTTACGCCGGCGTATCCATAGATACGCCGCGTAAATTCAAAGCTATGCTGGCGTATCTATTTTCTGTATTCAGAAAGCTAGATACGCCGACATTAGCCTAAGATACGACTGGCATAAGTCTCTTACGCCGTCCTATCTTAGGGTGCATTCTCACGCTGGCCGCTAGGTGGCGCTTCCGTCGTTGTCAGCGTAGAGTATGCAAATTACATACTTACACCGATTCACAAACGTACGTGCGCCCGGTGGTTGTTTTTTACGTCGTTTGCGTAAGTCGTTTTCGTCGTAACGTTGCTCCTGCTATTAGGAGGCGCAGCCAATGTTAAGTATGGACGTCGTTCCCACGTCGCGATTTGAAAATTTGACGTCGTTTGTGTAAGTCGTCCGTGAATGGCGCTGGACGCCATTTACGTTCACGTCAAAACCAATGACGTCCTTGCGACATCATTTACCGCAATGCACGTCGGGAAATTTTAGGGACAGCGCATGCGCAGTACGTTCGGCGCGGGAACACGCCTAATTTAAATGATCCACGCCCCCTACCAGATCATTTGAATTACGCGCGCTTATGCCGGCCCCTTTTACGCTACGCCGCCGCGAATTACGGAGCAAGTGCTTTCTGAATACAGCACTTGCTCCTGTAAGTTGCGGAGGCGTAGCGTAAATACACTACGCTGCACCGCCGTAACTTTAGGCAGAGATACCTGAATCTACCCCAGTAATATTAAGCCAACAGAGGTTCTTATATCTCCCCAGCTTACTGGGAAAATGTTTTTTCAACCAACTATGTTCATACTATAGAGAGATTTACGCTTCCTATCCCTACACATCTTGGTGGGAGCACAGAAAAACTTACAGTGATCCAAAGTTTTCTCTTCTATGTCCATAATAAAAACTAAGGGCCAGATTCACATATAACTGTGGCAAGGTAACGTATCGTCTATACGTTACACCGCCGCAAGTTTTCAGCGCAAGTGCCTGATTCTCCAAACACTTGCGTGTAAACTTACGGCGGTGTAACGTAAAGGCGTCCGGCGCAAGCCCACCTAATTCGGCGTGTACCATTTAAATTAGGCGCTCTCCCACGCCGGACATACTGCGCATGCTCCGTTTTGAAATTCCCGCCGTAATTTTTTTGAACAGCGACGTGCGTAACGTACTTTCGTATTCCCGGACGTCTTACGCGGAAAAAAAAATTTGAAGTTCGACGCGGGAACGACGGCCATACTTTAACATGGCTCGTCTAAATGTAAGCCATGTTAAAGCAGGCCTAACTTTGCGACGGGAAAAAACGACTAGCGACGACATAACGAACGCGAAAACCTTCGTGGATCGCCGTAAAAGCTCATTTGCATACCCGACGCTGGAAAACGACGCAAACTCCACCCAGCGGCAGGCCAAAGTATTGCATCCTAAGATCCGACGGTGTAAGTCAATTACACCTGTCGGATCTTAGGGCTATCTATGCGTAACTGATTCTATGAATCAGCTGCATAGATACTCTCAGAGATACGACGGCGTATCAGGAGATACGCCGTCGTATCTCTTTTGTGAATCTGGCCCTAAGTTTTGGATGGAATTGGGCTTCAAGTATATGGTATAAATCATAATGAAAAAATTCCAATTAGATACATTTTAATTCAAGGGTGGAACACTACAACATAGGGCAAACTACTATATACTTTTTTATTTAAAGCCAAATCATCACATTATAAGTAAAATCTTTTATGCTATACAACATGCATGCCATACTAGGAGTAGTCGATATTAAATGGTTATTTAATTTCCAGATAAATGACAGAAAGCTGAATAATCTATTGCTTCCTTAAATATTTTAGAGACTTTAATGTTGTCCATACTGAAGTTTTCACTTACCGGTACATCCACTTGCCAAATCATTATAAGGCGTCCTTGCTCTCTGGTTAAAAACTTCAGAGGTCTATGTGCTGTATAAAATGATCACTGTATGAATATTACAATTATCCACACAGTAAGAACCCAACTTTGGAGTAATCTAGGGTAGTTTTTGTGGTATAGAGTCTTGTAGGATGGGGTGATATGGATGCCCAAATATCGGAAGGAGTCTAAACTCCATTGAAAGGAAAATTTCTCTTTTAATAAGACGGTCAGATCAGGGGAGCAATTGATTGGGAGGGCAGAACATTTAGATAGATTTATACTTAGTCCTGAGAGGTCATGAAATGTATCTAATGTCTTGATTAGGATTGGTAGCGAAATTAGCGGATCAGTGAGGAATAAGAGAACGTCATCAGCATAGAGGCTTAACTTAAATTCTTTCGAGCCTTTGGTGTACCCTTTGATGTCGGTATTGCTGCGGATGGCACAAGCAAGGGGCTCAATAGCGAGGGCAAATAGAAGAGGGGATAAGGGGCAGCCCTGTCTTGTGCCCTTGCTTAATGGGAAAAATTCTGAGTTGTGGCCGGGGAGCCTGATCCGGGTGTGTGGGTCGTGATATAGTGCTTTGAATCCGTGGAGAAATTCATCACCTATACCGTATCTGGGGAGTAGTGTGTTTAGGTAGGACCAACTGACGCTATCGAAAGCTTTATGAATATCTAAACTAAGTAGAAGTGTGGATCTTGCATGAAGGTTGGAATCTTGAATAATGTTTGTTGCTAATCTTATATTGTCTGTAATTTGCCTGTCACCACACCTTATATGATACTATGGACATCTACGATCAGAAATGGAAACCGTGGGACCTATCTCTGCTGATTCATTAAAGTAAGATGTGAGCCTGTTATCCCCCCCCCCCCTTTTTTTTTTTTTTTTTACCTCCTCCTATCGGCCATAAAATTATTTCATAAGATTCTTACTTCACTGTATACTGCTTCCGGGTGACCTTTTATACATACCATGTCCTACTTTTCTACCTCCCGAATAACTGCTATGCTAATGTCTTAATTAGGATTGGTAGCGAAATTAGCGGATCAGTGAGGAATAAGAGAACGTCATCAGCATAGAGGCTTAACTTAAATTCTTTCGAGCCTTTGGTGTACCCTTTGATGTCGGTATTGCTGCGGATGGCACAAGCAAGGGGCTCAATAGCGAGGGCAAATAGAAGAGGGGATAAGGGGCAGCCCTGTCTTGTGCCCTTGCTTAATGGGAAAAATTCTGAGTTGTGGCCGGGGAGCCTGATCCGGGTGTGTGGGTCGTGATATAGTGCTTTGAATCCGTGGAGAAATTCATCACCTATACCGTATCTGGGGAGTAGTGTGTTTAGGTAGGACCAACTGACGCTATCGAAAGCTTTATGAATATCTAAACTTAGTAGAAGTGTGGATCTTGCATGAAGGTTGGAATCTTGAATAATGTTTGTTGCTAATCTTATATTGTCTGTAATTTGCCTGTCACCACACCTTATATGATACTATGGACATCTACGATCAGAAATGGAAACCGTGGGACCTATCTCTGCTGATTCATTAAAGTAAGATGTGAGCCTGTTATTCCCCCCCCCCTTTTTTTTTTTTTTTTTACCTCCTCCTATCGGCCATAAAATTATTTCATAAGATTCTTACTTCACTGTATACTGCTTCCGGGTGACCTTTTATACATACCATGTCCTACTTTTCTACCTCCCGAATAACTGCTATGCTTATGTTTCATAGTTACTTACTGCTGATGAGTATATGTGTGTATATGTACAGGTATATATATTTACATTTTTTTTATGTACTTCTTGCCAATGTACGTTAAATCTGTATTGAGACTTATTTTTCAATAAACCGTTTGTAAACAAAAAAAAAAAGAACCCAACTTTGCCATAATATCACTAATATGATTAGTTCCTATATGCCAATATTGGCCATAGTTCAGTATGTGTCCCGACTGAGATAATTATGGGAAAACAAAAACATTATGGCCACTAAATTATGCCTAAGAACAATTCATATTAGAGGAAATAAGGGAAGTTTTTGTTTCGACTGTTGGGATGTTTGTCACATTCTTACAGCGAATGTTTTAGACTGCCCATGTGTTGCCCCTGGAGCCCTGACATAGTATAACAATGGAGAGGGTGGTGGTTCATCACTGGTATTTTAACTCACCAATGATCACTTTTTGAGGTGGCTGACCATTTACCATTTAGCACACAATTATCCCTTTAACTCAAATAGGCAGCAATGCATACAAAGCAAAGATGCACTATAAATATATGCAGAACACTCATGACAGTCAGCTGTGTAGGAACTTGGGTTAATCATCTTGGGATCTATTAGTCATCATGTGTTTGCCGAAAGTTAGCTGCAAATTTAGTCCAAATGCCTTCTTTAATCAGGTGTAACCAGAATGTACAGTTTAAGATCCTACCCATAGGGTGCGGCGTTTGGTTAAATTGTGCTATTTCGGATCTCATTATTACCATAGTATGTAACTACACCTTCCAGCAGAAGGACTGAATCATCCTGAGAAGAAATGCAAATAAAATTACTCATCATAAGCTAATGGTAGCTTCAATTAAGGCTACTTTCATACTGAAGGCAGTTTTCAGGTGTTTTAGCCATAGCGCCTGTAAAGCGCCTGAAAACTGTCTCTCATGCTTCCCCAGTGTGAAAGCCCCAGTACTTTTACACTGGGAAGGTGCCGTTGCGGGACGGGAAAAAAAAGTCCTGTAAGCAGCATCTTTGGGTTCGAAGCTCCTAAAAAAGCGCTTCGGAAGCGCCTCAACATGGGCTAAAATCACTAAAACAAGCGTGTTTTACCGCCAATGCGGCTGCGGCTCAGTGTGAAAGTAGCCAATAAGAACCTTTCCAAATAAACTGTGGCCTATTTATATAAAACTAGAGATGAGCCGAAGACCTCCAGGTTCGGTTTGCAGCAGAACATACGCAAAAAAATTGTTCGAACAGCGTTAAAGTCTATGGGACACGAACGTGAAAAATCAAAAGTGCTAATTTTAAAGGCTTACATGTAAGTTAATGCCATAAAAAGTGTTTGGGGACCCGGGTCTTGCCCCAGGGGACATGTATCAATGCAAAAAAAATAAAAAATTAAGGGGCAGATTCACGTACCTCGGCGCATATTTCCGCCGGGTGCAGCATATCTAAGATACACTACGCCTACGTAACTAATTTTTTTTTTCCGAATCCTCAAAGAATTTGCGGCGTAAGTTACGGCGGCGTAGTGTATCTTTGGTGGCGTAAGGGCGCGGAATTCAAATGGATGTGATGGGGGCGTGTTTTATGTAAATACGTTGTGACCCGACGTAAACAACGTTTTTTTGAACGGCGCATGCGCTGTCCGTGGGGGTATCCCAGTGCGCATGCTCGAAATTAAACCGGAACAAGCCAATGCTTACGACGGTGACGTCATTCTACGCAAATCCCTATTCGCGAACCACTTACGCAAACTACGTAAAAAATTCAAAAGGCGATGTGGGAACGACGGCCATAATTCTCTTCATCTATACTTTTTATTTTATTTTATTTTTAGTGTATTTTACTCTCCCCCTACTCCTTTTCTTCTTTTTGTTCTTCTCTCTTCCTCTCTCTCTTCCCTTATTCTCCCCCTCCTACTCCCATTCCTCCCACCCCCCCCCCCCCTCTGAGGAGTCTACACTCTGATTCAGTCCCTTCACCCGTTACAGCTCATTTTATTCAGTACCGATAGCTTACCAACTTCAGCCGCTGAACTAATAGGAGGAAACAATTACTCAAAGTTGGTTAGTACCTCATGAACTAGCTCACCCCCACCTCCATCCACAATACTGTGAGAAGCATAGGCATTCAACAGACCAGTCATGAATGTAGCTCACATCCCAGAACATTTTTAATATGTCGATAAATGCTGTATTTTCTCTGTAATTACTACTACATGCTAGTTCTGATCATCACTGCTGTAAAACCTGCTGTTTTATTTCAGACTCCTTGTTCAGATGTATTGTAAACCTTATTTTGTTTACCAATAAAATGTATTATGAAAAAAAAAAAACATTGAGTACGCCTCATAATACCAGGGGTAACTATACGCCGGAAAAAGCCGAACGCAAATGACGTAAAAAAAATGCGCCGGCCGGATGTACGTTCGTGGATCGCCGTAACAAGCTAATTTGCATATTCGACGCGGAATTCGACGGAAACGCCACCTAGCGGCCGCCGAAAAAATGCACCTAAGATCCGACGGCGTACTAAGACGTACGCCTGTCGGATCGATCCGAGATGCAGTCGTATCTTGTTTTGTAGATACAAAACAATGATACAACGCCCAAAATTTGAAATTACGCGGCGTATCAAGAGATACGCCAGCGTAATTCTTTTGTGGATCTGCCCCTAAGTTTTTCCGGGAGCAGTGATTTCAATAATGCTTAAACAATAGAAATGAAATGTTCCTTTAAATAACATGCCTGAGGGGTGTCCTTAGTATGTCTGTAAGGTAGCGCTGTCCCCCCTTTTTTTTAGAACAATACCACAGCAAAATTACATTTCTAAAGGAAAACATTTTAATTTAAAACTACTTGCGGCTGTAATGTATTGTCGGGTCCTGGCAACATAGATGAAAATCATTGAAAAGAATGCCATGGGTTCCCCCCCAGTCCATTATAAGGCCCTTTGGGTCTGGTATGGGTAGTAAGGGGAACCCTGCACCCAAATAAAAAAAAATGGTGTGGGGGTCCCACAGGCACAATATACTCTGAACAGCAGTATATATACTGAATGGCCTGCCCTATATACGCTGCATAAAATTGGGCTTTAGGTGTTGGTGGTACCAGAACACTGTAAGTCCTCACAGTTACTCTTGTTGGGTGCAGGAATGGGCCCTGCTGTAAAATTTTAGATTGGAAATTGTAATTACATGCCCCTGTAAACAGGGGTAGAAAAATTGGGCCTTGGGTGGTGGTGCCCTAAACCAAAAATATTGTTGGAAGCTAGCATCATCAAGATTGAGGAGGAATAGGATAGTCAGCATAGGCAGTCTTCAAGGGGTCCCACATCCATAGCAAATCCAATCAGTTACATCAGCATCAGGTGCTTAATAGGTGCTTATCCAAGACAGATTCATTTTTATGAATGTGAGCCTATCAACGGAGTCTGTGGACAGGCGCACTCTTTGATCTGTTACAAACCCTCCAGCACCACAGAATGTGCGTTCAGAAAGAACGCTGGATGCAGGATAGGCCAGTAGCTCAATTACATATTGAGCAAGTTCTAGCCAGTGGTCCATCCTCAAGACCCAGTAACCCAATGGATGCTCTGTTGGAAAGGTCTTTAAGTCTGCTCTTGCCCCTAGATATTCCTGCTCTATGTAATGCAGATGCTGGCGATGGTTGTTTGAACTGTTCAGACCTTGGCGCTGAGGACTGGAAAATTGCTTAAAGGCATCGGTTAGCCAGCCACCTTCTCCACTGCTCTTCCTCTGACTGAACAAAGCCTCAGCAACACGTTGTCCAGCACCAGGAAATTGTAACCCCTCAGGGTCTGGAAATGCATTGCATAAACCTTTCTTCAAGGCCTCCTGAAGATGTTTTATCCTCTGCAAAGGCAGGATGAGTTCTGCAACCTTACCCTTGTAACGTGAATCAAGAAGGGTTGCCAGCCAGTAATGATCACTCTCCTTGATACCATGAATCAAGTCCTTTTGCAGGCTTTGCAGAATCATGGAGGCCATGCAGTGTAAGTTTGCAGAGACATTCGATCTATAACTACCTCATTCCAGTCACGTACAACTCCTTGGGTTTCTGGGGACTAAAAACCATCCCTTGAAGACTGCTACTGAGTGTCATCATCCACATCCATGCTGACACAATCCTCCTCTTCTTCCTGTGTGTTTGGCGGGCCCGCAGGGATGCTATCTGGATAAAGGGGGCCTTGAGAGGTAAAGAAGTCCTCCTCTTCCTCTCACTGTTCTGCCTCATGTGCCCTGTCCATGATTCCACGAAGCGTGTGCTCCAACAGGAAGACTAGAGGGACAGTGTCACTGATGCATGCATTAGCGTTGCTCACCATCCTTGTGGCCTCCTCAAATGGTGACAGGACAGTGCGAGCATCCTTGATCAGTAGCCACTGGCGTGGCGAAAAGAAGCCAAGCTCCCCTCACCCTGTCCTGGTGCCATACTCGCACAGGTACTTATTGATGGCCCTCTGCTGTGTGTTCAGCCGCTGCAGCATTGCCAACGTTGAGTTCCACCTGATGGGCATGTCACAAATGAGGCGGTTGGTGGGCAGGTTGCATTCCCTTTGAATGTCAGCCAGCCAAGCAATGGCATTGTATGACCGGCGGAAATGACCACAGACTTTTCTGGCCTGCCTCAGGAGATTCTGTAAGCCTGGGTACCTGCTCAAGAACCGATGCACCGCCAAATTCAGGACGAATGCCAAACATGGAACATGAATCAAGTGTCAAACAGTGCGATCTGCTTTACACGTGTCGAAAAAGGCCCACACCAAGGAACTTTTAAAAGTCAGCGGGGAGTCAGCAGGGCCCTGTACCTGCGAAGCTCTGCGGTGTGATGCAATAGGGTGGCTGTCCTTAAGCTGCCCCCTAGAGGATATCCTGCTTTGTTGGAATTGTTCCGCCTCCTCCTCTCTTTTCTCAGGCACCATTATTATCATCCCCTCCCTCCTCATTACTGGAGAAAACTTGGCAGTATGCTGCAGCTGGGGGAACATGACTGCCAGTTTCTTGTCCTTCTTGGGCACCCCCCCTCTCTAGGCTCTAGGCTCACGTTACTCCTATCCTCCCTTCCTCAAACAGGGAACCAACATCAGAGCCTTCAAATCGCTGCACATCCTCCAGCAACAAGTACCTGACACCGTGGTAGAATAATTCTAGGGACTCCTCCATGCACGATGGTGGGGCTACGGAAGGAGTGTGTAAGAGAACTACTAGTTTCTGCCCAATGCGCGCTCATGTGCATACGCGCACACACGGGCGCCCACAGTTGCATGCACACGCACACGGGTGCCCACAGTTGCCTGTGCACGCTAATGCGCACGCACATGCGCATGCGCGGAAGTGCTAATTGGTGCCAGACGGCCTATTTAAGAAAGTGCCTTAACCCCAGACTCTTGCTGACCGGTCTTCAGCTGTGTCCTGATCCTCTGAACCTTGCTTGTTACCTGCTTGATACCCGTTACTGATCCTGGCTTCATCTGACTCTGCTTCTGGACTATACTTGATTACTGGTACCTGACTCCGGCCTTCACCTGACCTCGCTCCTGCTTATGCCTTGTACTCTGCAGTCCGCCTGTTACCGAACCCGGCTATCTCCATGACTCTGCTTCCATCATCTGCCCGGCTCTAACACTGCCTCTGGGACCCTGTGCTGGCTCTCTATCATCGCAGCTCTCCTAGGTAAAGTCCTCTACTGTCTCCTGACCACAGGAAGTACCGAGAAGCCACCAAGCCTAAACCTGCAAGTTGGTTGGAGTTCCTCAACATCCGCTGATCTTCTGAGTTCCATCCCAGATTTTCACCTGCTGTCCTGCTGCTGTCACCGAGCCTACAACAAGTTCTACAAGCAAAATTCCCGGGCACTCATGTTCCCCCTGTCCCTAGCCACCATCTGTTCCACCTTCAGTGGGGCTTGGGTAGGAGATACAAGGGAGGCAGACCTTGTCATATCAGACTCCTACTAGGTACGTGACAGAGTGACTGTGGCCAAGAGCTGGTGGAATAGGCCGCTTTGGCCTATTCCACTGACTCCTTTACGTTGGAAGGCAAAATGCTCTGAGCCTGAGTGACAGAGGATAGGGAGGATGAAGACGTCTTTGTTATGCACTCCACCAACTCTTCTGCATGTTCTGGCTCAATTACACAGCCAGCAGCAGAAAAAAGGACAAATGTGCCCCACAGCCACCTGCAGACCAGCACTGTTGACTGTAGACACAGAGGAAGCTTGCCCTCTTTTAGTGGCCTGTGAGCATCTGCCTCTCCTTGGTGGCCTTCTGGACATGATGTATATTTTGTTTTGCAACACCACACTGCACTGTATTAAATACTGTGTACACCAGCAGAAGTGTAGTATAAACTATGCACACTGTATTAGATACCGTGTACACTGCCTGCACTGTATTAGCAACTGTACTACTGCTGTATTGTATTGTGTACACCACCAGAAGTGTAGTAGAAACTGTATACGCTGTATTAGATACTGTGTACACCACCTGCACTGTATTAGAAATTGTACAATGGCTGCACTGTATTTGATACTGTGTACACCACCAGAAGTGTAGTAGAAACAGTAAACCACAGAATGCACTATAGATATGGGCTACATTGGATGCAGAGTATATATATATATATATATATATATATATATATATATATATATATTGTAGAGGGTAATCCTGGGGCAGGGTTAAGAAGAGGTTAATTGAAGAGGGCAGGTACTTCCCCTTCAGACCTGTTTATTGCCAGCTGAGCTGAAAATGAAGGGAGAGGGAGAGAGATGATAGAGGATCTTTTGCTGGATTGAGCAAAACCGTATCAGAGACTGTAGCTCTGGCTAGAGCTGTGAACTTTGTCTATATATCAGCTTGTTGGAGCTGTGATTGGTCAAGGCATGCAGGTCAGGTGCATGTTTTGGCCAGTCATCATACAGCAAAGCAATGCAATATGGTGCGGCGCGGCGATCAGGGAGGAGGCATGTCAGGCACTCGTGCTACCCTGTACTCCCGTACCTCCTGTTCACTCTATCAGGGGCCGCGAGTCAGGGGTGTAAGAGGCCTTCCTCTGCATATCGGGTTCACCTACTAGGTACATGACACTAACCCTGATCACCTGACTTCTTTTCCATTCAATTGCTTTTCCCAGCATGCTTAGTCACAAATATGATGGCAGAGAAAAGTATGTTTATTTATAACTTGAGTATACTGTAGCTCGTCACTCTAATGTCAAAGGCAACAGCACCACCTACTGACAGAAGGCACAACTAAGAACAGAAGTAGTTTGACCATTAAACACTATAAATGAGCCAGGCTGGCTACCACCCAGCATAACTAGATTTACCTGCAGCCCTATTCTAGGACGAGGGTGCTACACATAATTTTTGATATATAGACATCCCCTCTTCTACCTTCCCTGTCCTTCCGATACAAGGAATACCCCTGGAAATTTGCCAGCCAGTTGTGTGAGCTGTCAATCCGAGTTTCTGTTATTCCCACAAATTCTAAGTCCTCCACATGTAATAGCAGCTTCAGTTCATCCATTTTGTTAGCGAGGCTCCTGGCATTTGTGTATACGTGTTGTATGAGTGCATATTATTTTCTCCTTGTGTTTTCTCTGGATGTTTTTGATTTGTCCACGCAAACACAGCAGGATTAGATGTTACGGCTGTTTTATCACTACTGACTCCACTATTACCCTCTGTCCTTTGCTCACTGCAGGCTATCGCTTCCTCTGAACCCCCCCCCCCCCCAACAACCAATACCTAGTTTAAATACCTCTCTGTCGGCAGAGCTAAGTATTCGCCATACCCCGCATCAGTAGCTTAATAACACACATAGTTGGTAAGGTTGATTAAAGACACTAGTCTATCCAGATCAACTTGTGTGTGTGTTCGTGTCTAATCATTTCCCATATCCCTATATATTGTTTCCGCTAAGATGCACGTCCAAGAGTCTTTTAAAACTATCAATACTTCCTGCTGACACCACCGATTGTGGAAGAGAGTTCCACATCCTTATCACCCTGACAGTGAAAATAACCCTTATGCAGCTTAAGGTTAAACTGCTTTTCCTCCAATTGCCCCCCCCCCCAGAAAATATTACCGCCCAAAGCAGCTTCCCTGTTTGCCCTGATGATGGCACTGCAGAGCACACCGGGGACAGAGGGTGTGTTACCATTCACTCCAATATGGAACAATCCCAGATATGTAGAGCTACAGGATTTATCAGGCTTCACCTCCTGGAAAAAGAGGGGAATCTGGTTCTTTTCGCAGTTATACGAAGGCGAGGTACTGAAAACATACGAACAGCTATGTAGGGAATACCAATTAGCACCGCAGGGCTTTTATCAGTATCTCCAGCTTCGGCATGCTCTACAGAAACAACAACAAACACGATCGCTGGTGGTAACATCACCATCACCCTTGATGACGGCGGTACTGCAAGCAGAAGCTCGGAGAGGACTGATAACAAAAATACATGAGAGACTGCTTAAACAATACAGAACCATGCCTCCTTCAGAAGTCGTAGGAAATGGGTAGAAGACATTGGGGAGATAAACGAGGAACAGTGGGAAAGGGCACTTGAATCTGTTCCGGTGGTGTCCGTATCTGCGTCTCACAAACTATCGCAACTTTTTATTTTACACAGGGCCTATAGAACAGCGCCACAATTACATAGATGGGGAAGAAGGGATACCCCTATGTGCCCAAAGTGCAAAGTTCAGCAAGGGGACTTCATACACTTAATTTGGAGATGCCCAAAGCTACATAGGTACTGGGAGGAAGTATCCCAGTGTATTACGAGAGTAGCACAGGTACCAGTTCCATTGGATCCTCAGGTATACTTGCTAGGGGCCATCGACCCTGGAGAGTATACAAAAGGAAAGTACTATATGATAACAAGGTTGCTGTACCTGGCAAGAAAGCTCATCACACGTTACTGGATGGCTCCGGGGGTTCCCACAGGGAAGCAATGGACTGAGTATGTCAACTCCCTGTTGGGTAGAGAACATTTGCAATATAAACAAAGGAAAGCAGAGGGTAAATTTGAGGAGATCTGGCATTCCTGGTTGGGAGACGCGAGTGTTGCACCACCAAAACTGGTGACGGATAGATTCCTTATGTAGAGTACAGAGGATAGGGGGGAGGGGTTGGGTCAAAAAAAAAGAGAGTAGTACATTGGAATATCATGTGAATGTAAAAATGTTGTACAATGTATTCTAATTCAATTGCAATGGATGCCGAATAGGCATATGTATGTATTAAATTATAAAAGAAAAAATAAAGTGGATTAAAAAAAAAAAAAAAGGTTAAGCTGCTTTTCCTACAATTGCCCCCCCCCCCCCCACCCAGAAAATATTGCCGCCCAAAGCAGCTTCCCTGTTTGCCCTGTCCATAAATTGGGGCCCTGATGATGGCACCACAGAGCACACCGGGGACAGGGGAAGCAGCGCTCTATTACCCAGCCAGCAAAAAGGGGGTGGGCCAGGAGCTCCACTGACGCTCCTTCCCTGCTCCTTGCAGCCTGCGTACTCGGCAAGGAGCTCCATGGACGCCCTCCCGGCAAATTAGGTCCGCACTGTAGCTGTCTTTCGGTAGTTAACAAAAATTCCAGAATCCATGTAATCAGGTCCCCTAGGAAACTGATGAATTGAAACTAGCTGCTTCAGTTCCTTGGTAGGAAACCGCACCTAGAGAATTATAGAGGTTGCCTGGCTGTCTCTAGCTATAGAACTTTCAAAGACACTGACCAGAAAAAAAAAAAGTTAAAATCACACACCAGTCAGAATAAAGTGAACTCTGTAAGCTGTAGCGTGGAGGCTGCCATTACTGACAATACAAGTTACCTGTCACGCTCACCAATGGCTTTCGTACCAAGTGACAGGCACAGTTTTGACTTTGCCAATCGGCATTCATTTTCCAGGTCAACATCTTACAGTATTGAAGATAGGTAACTAGTATTGTCAGAAGGGGTTCCATAGTGGCAGTTCTGCTACTTATAGAAGTGCAGGTGATTCCATTGAAAACTCAACTCTGGGTAAAAGTCCTGCTTTGTAGTAGCAAAGGTAAACAGCTCATTTATGTCTATATCTAGAACACTTTCACATACCTGATCTTCTGCTGCTGTTGCAAAGGCCTAATGCTCCAAGCAGTGAACTTGGCATCATTGCATCCTATGCAAAACTAGGGTGTCTTCATTGGTCCCAATGATTTTAGAGGGCATCCAACCACTTGAGTGCAGCGGAGAAAAGGCCGCAGGGGTTGGTCTAGCAGCACAGAAGATCAAGTAAGTAAAATTACTTTACCCAGTGCCCTACCTACCGTATAAACGAGCTGTTAACTCTTGCAGTGCAAGCACTGGCCAGAGGTGGGAATTTATTTTTCTGGCTGAATGAATACAAAACAAATACTTACCTGCTCTGTGCAAGGGTTTTGCACAGAGCATCCCCGAACCTCTTCTGCTTGCCCTGCCGGCGCTCCTGACTCCTCCCCTACATTGGATGCCCCCACAGAGAGACGCTTCCTATGGGGGCACCCGTGCGGGTGCCTTTCCGGGTCCCGATGCTGCGTCTGTTGTCACGGACAACAGGCCTCAGCCCCACGTCACTGGATTTGATTGACAGCAGCGGGAGCCAATGGCTCCCGCTGCTATCAATCTATGCAATGAGGAGAGAGACAGCGGCTGGAGCTGCTGGGCTTGGGCGCTTGGCTGGAACGGACAGGTTCAAGTAAGAAAAAAGGGGGGGGGGGCTCTGGGGCAGCAGCAGCAAAGAAGGTTTTTCACCCTAATGTATAGAATGCATTAAAGTATAACTAAAGGCAAAAGTTTGAGAGAGTGGAGAGGTATAAGCAAGCTTGTCAATTTTTGTCTGTTCCCCGTTAGGGAGATTCCCTCTCACTATTTGTCCTGTTTACCATTATCATTGAAGGTAAAAGAAAACCCCAAATTTTGGGTTCTCCCCAGAAAAGTAATAGATGGGGTCACCGAGTTCCTTTAATTTGCAGAGAGTTCCTCTCACTTCCTGTTTGGCTATGGGACAGGAAGTAAAGGGAAATTTCAGGAATGGGACAGAGATGGCGGAAAGAAACCTGACAGGGGTTATAAGCTCCTGCTCTATCCAAAATGGAAAAAAAAAAGTTTTGCCCATAGTTCTACTTTAAGGTGAAAAACCATGAGACTTTACAACCCCGTTAAAACTTGTATGGAATAACCCCAAAAATTGTATTTTTGTACTCTCTGAGTTCATGGACGGACACAGCAGCAATCTTGACAGTAGGGTATTAGCCTTCTATTAGGAGAGGACTAGGCAGAAAACATGTAAAAGTGTTAAACACACATCAAAACTGTACAGTGGCGGTCCCTCTAGGTACAACCACTCTACCTGCATGCAGCAGCTTAGTTTGTCAAAAAGCAGTACAAACATAGAAAAGGATGGGTGGGTGCTGTGTCCGTCCATGAACTCAGAGAAAAGGATTTTACGGTGAGTACAAAAATCCTATTTCCTCTTCCGTTCATGGACGGACACAGCAGCAATCTTGACAGTAGGGACGTCCCCAAGCAGTGTCAAAAACGAGGGGTGGGAACAGCATTAAAATAACTTCACCCCAAACAACCAGAGCTCCTCAACGGATGAATTGCAACATTTAAACAGCCGCCTGCAAAACCTTGCGGCCAAAGCAAGCATCCGAAGATACACTCATACCAACCTTGTAAAATTTTGTGAAGGTGTGAACGGACGACCAGGTCGCCGCCTGCCACATCTGAGAAACAGACGCTTGATGTCGGAAAGCCCAAGAGGCACCTATTGCCCTGGTCAAATGTGCCGTGACAGGAAAGGGAGGCGCCCACCCTTTTAGGGCATAGGCCTGAATCACGACCTGTCTGATCCACCTAGAGATGGTGGCCGGTGAGACAGCCAGACCTTTCTTAGGACCAACCACCGAAAAAAACAGTGAGCCGGACCTCCGAAACGGAGCAGTAGCAGACAGGTACACTCGCAGAGCTCGGACAACGTCCAGGAAATGCAACGCAGCCTCTTTTGGATGCGACGGACGAGGACACAAAGATGGGACACAGCCTTAGCCCTCCTGTCCATGGGGTCCTTAAAAGCAGGAGCCCCTTCCACTGAAAGCGTGGTCACCTTGTTTAGTCTGGACACAGGGGGGTCCACTACCGGGGCAGAAGTAATTTTTTTTAAGGAAATTCTCCTCAAAGGGGTAACGGATCGCTAAGCATTTCGGGGGCCAAAAAGACCTTTTATAGCCTATCCCACTCCTTGTATAAAAGCTTATCCAGATAAGGTACACAAGGAAATACCTTAGCGGCGCGGGTTGGCTTACGAAACCCAAAAGGAACCAACATCTCTGTCGCCTCTGCCGTAACCTCCATCTTAAGAGTATCCCGCACTGCAGTGATAAGTGCTCCTACAAGAGCCCTCTCATGCGCTGACCCAGACCCGGAGTCATCCTCACTGTCCGAACGGTCTAGGTCCACATCCTCTGACACATCAGAACCAGGGCCGGAAGCTGCAGCTGGGCCCGATTCTGTGTTAGAGTTGTCCCTGGAAGATGGCGGGGGAGGGGGCATTTTTTGTCCCCATGTTGCACACGCGCCGCTTCTACCCTGGAAACAAAGGCATCCAGGATCGCCGACATAGCGTCCACAGAACCAGCAGGTGCAGGGGCACCAGTTGCCAACTCAGGTATGACTGGGGAAGAGGCGTCCGCTTCCGACTCCCTGCTGACCCACGTGTCTGACACCCCCAGGGACACGAGGCAAGGTACACAGCCCACCCTCCTAGCTGCCACAGAGAATGAGGGGCCCCCCAAAGAACTCACCACCTGAACCGGTTACCACACAGTTGCTGTCCGCCCCTGCCGCCAGAAGTGCTCCCCGTACAGCCGCCCGTGTCACTCTGTCTCTCTGCAGCGTGTCCAGGCTGTTCGCGCCGTACACACCAAAACTCTCTCACAAAATGGCCGCCGAGCGCCCCCCCTGTAAGAAAAAGCGTGCGGCTACAAATGGCTGCAGAGCGAAAACAGCGCTGGGCACCACCAAAATGGTCGCCAGCCACATGATAAGAAAAAACTAGCACACACAGCATGGCAGCGAACACCCGGGCCCCCCCCCGCACATGGCAGCCAGACAGCACCCCCAGGTGAGTGGACCCCACAGCGCAGCCCCCCGCTAGCGGATGTAGCTAGCGGATGGAGCCACCCCAGGAGGACCCCCGGTCAGATGCAGCCAGCCTAGCTCCCAGAGCATAGGGAGGAGGGAAGGAAGGCAGAGAGGAAAGGAAGGGTGGAAAACCCCCTAATCGACCTCCCTGGGAATGCCCAGCCGTGGCAATCCTGCCAGAGCAGGGGGACTGCTACTTACCCATCCTGCGTAGACTCGCTGGAAGCATCCCTGACAGACCCATCACCCTCGTGGTTGCGGTGTGGCTGTTGGCCCTGGCACACTGTGACACAGACATATAGCCCGGTCATATGTGTGGCCTGGAGCATGTAGCTCACCGGCCGCCCCTGGAGCAACGGGGCATGTCATGGCCGACCCAGCACGTAGCTAAAGGTCTACACACGCTTGATGGCCAAAACTAGGGGGACTACAAGGATCTGATGTCCAGCCTGTCACCCAGTCGGCAGTTATTAGATCTCGGGAACAAAAAAGTAGAAAAAAAACTCCAAGACCAATGGGCCCACAGGGAGCCAGGTCTTTCTCCTATGCTAGGCAGAAAAAAACTGAGTTGCTGCATGCAGGGAGAGGGGTTGTACCTAGAGGAACCGCCCCCATGGCGGTACTGTACAGTTTTGATGTGTGTTTAACACTTTAACATGTTTTCTGCCTAATCATCTCCTAATAGAAGGCCAATACCCTACTGTCAAGATTGCTGCTGTGTCAGTCCATGAACGGAAGAGAAATGCATTTTAACCTATTAAGTAGGAGAGAAAAGGCCCCATGCACACGAGACGCTGGTAAACACGTGTTCAGAGGCATTTGGACAGAACACATTCAGGCTGCATTCACACTATAACGCGGCGTATTTTGCCGCGACAAATTGCAGCGTATTGTACCGCGATTTGCCGCGACAAAACAAGTCGTTTTAACCTTTTTTTTTTTTTTTTTACAAAACATTGTTAACATTGTTGTCTATGCCGAACGCCGAAAGCCGCCTGAAAAAAAGGGTATGGGACTTGTTTTGAGCTTCAGGCGTACGGCGTTTCGGCGTGGAGATGTGAACCATCTCCATAGACATCAATGTTAAATCACCCCTCCAGCGGCACGAGCGTCGGGCGTAAATACGCCAAGGTGTGAATGCAGCCTCAATGTTATCCTATGTGTCCATGCACACAGTCACGTTTTTCTGTGTTTTTCAGCAGTTGCGTTTATGCTCATTTATGCTTGTTTTTTCAGAAGCAAAAAAATGGGTTCAGACGCAAAAGTTTTCGCGTTTCAGACGCAAATCGGGGCAAAACGCCGCGATTTCGTTTATAGGCGTTTTTAAAGGTGACCTATTTTTTTACATTAGAAATCTCAAAAATGATGGCAAATGATGAAAAACCATAAAAAAAAAACATAAAAAAATGTAATTGCTTGCATTGCATTGTGGACAATCCACAACTTGTGGCAGGTGACATGGCCAGGTGACGTGGCAGGTGATGTGGTCAGGTGACATGGCCTGGTGATGTGGCAAGTGGACAATCCACAACTTGTGGCAGGTGACGTGGCAAGTGATGTGCCAGGTGATGTGACAAGTGAACAATCCACAACTTGTGGCAGGTGATGTGAACAGGTGATGTGGCAGGTGACGTGGCCAGGTGACGTGGCAAGTGGACAATCTACAACTTGTGGCAGGTGACGTGGCAAGTGGACAATCCACAACTTGTGGTAGGTGACGTGGCCAGGTGATTTGGCAAGTGGATAATCCACAACTTGTGGCAGGTGATGTGGCCAGGTGACATAGCCAGGTAATGTGGCAAGTGGACAATCCACAACTTTTGGCAGGTGTCGTGGTCAGGTGACGTGGCAAGTGGACAATTCACAACTTGTGGCAGGTGACGTGGCCAGTTGACGTGGCAGGTGACATGGCCAGTGGACAATCCACAAATTGTGGCAGGTGACGTGGCCAGGTGATGTGGCAAGTGGACAATCCACAACTTGTGGCAGGTGACGTGGCCAGGTGACATGGCAGGTGACGTGACCAGTGGACAATCCA
The DNA here is from genome assembly GCF_905171775.1 of Rana temporaria. NCBI lineage: Eukaryota > Metazoa > Chordata > Amphibia > Anura > Ranidae > Rana > Rana temporaria. Next base: position 102,801,461 of record NC_053500.1, read on the forward strand.
CAACTTGTGGCAGGTGACGTGGCCAGGTGATTTGGCAAGTGGATAATCCACTTGTGGCAGGTGACATGGCAAGTGGACAATCCACCACTTGTGGCAGGTGACGTGGCAAGTGGACAATCCACAACTTGTGGCAGGTGATGTGGCCATTGGACAATCCATAACTTGTGGCAGGTGACGTGGCCAGGTGATGTGGCAGGTGACGTGGCAGGTGATGTGGCCAGGTGACGTGGCAAGTGGACAATCCACAACTTGTGGCAGGTGAGGTGGCCAGGTGACATGGCAGGTGACGTGGCCAGTGGAAATCCACAACTTGTGGCAGGTGGTGTGGCCAGGTGACGTGGCAGATGACGTGGCAAGTGGACAATTTACAACTTGAGGCAGGTGACATGGCAAGTGGACAATCCACAACTTGTGGCAGGTGACGTGGCCAGTGGACAATCCACAACTTGTGGCAGGTGGCGTGGCAAGTGACACGCTAAATACAAGTACACTGCTGCTCTCTCAGCTGCTACTCACTCTGGTCTCACAAAATGTCTGAAATGGTTAAATAATAGTTTTTTTGAGCTTAGGGAGGGTCATGATGTTTCTTAACCAAACGCTTATAAACGCAAACGCGGTAAAACGCAGCAAAAACGGGCGTTTTAAACGCAGGTTTTTGCGTTTGAAAACGTGTGTTTAGATGAGTTTGCATCTGCGTCTTGTGTGCATGGGGCCTTAATGTCAAGTTAGTGAATGTTGCCAAATAGGTCTGGGCATCCAGGCTTCAACAAAAAGGTAAACGAAAATGCAGTAGCTACCATAATTTTCTCCTTATGAAAATGCTGGCTTTTTTGCTGACCCCACCAGCTTTAAGGCTGGGTTCACACTAATGTGATGCTTGACATTTCATGTGATTCAGATGGCATTGCTGTGTACGTTACAAAATGCAATGTAAATTCAGCCATACAGTTTGTAATGGAGCAGGACCATTTTTTTTTGGTCCGCACTGGAATGGGATCGCACGGGTGCACTGCTAACCGATTTGGCAACGTCATTAACTTTGTATTGACACCCGCAGGAGAGCAGTGTGAAGTGTCTGCGAGTCAGATGCGATGTGGGAACCCCCATAGGAATCACTCTGGTTCCCGCATCTCACCAGTGTGAACAGAGACTAATGGACACTAACCTGGAACAAGAACACAGTTCAGCATAGCCAGAGAAAACTCCTAATGTATTATCTACATACTTTATAAGGGTCAGTAGGACACCGAGCCAACTGACAAATTCTTCTGGAAAGCTTAGCTTAATTGTTACTCTTGTGCCAAATATAATAAACCGCTTCAATACCAGACACTTTCACCCCCTTTCTGCCCAGGCCAATTTTCAGCACTTTCACAATATTGTTCAGTCATGCAAAACTGTACCCATAAGAAATGATATATATATATTTTTTTTACACAAATAGATATTTTGGGTGGTATTTATTCACCACTGGGTTTTTCTATTTTTTTGTTAAGTAAAAGAAAAAAAAATGTTTTTTAAAAAAAAAGTAAAAAAATGTGCAAATAACATTTCTTCATAAGTTTAGGCCAAAATGTATACTGCTACATTTCTTGGGTGAAATTAACCCAAATCAGTGTATATTATTTAGTCTTTAGGAAAGTTAGAGAGTCCACAAACTATGGTGAATATATGACAATTTATCAATCCTGGGTGTACGTTTAATAAACTGTGATAAGCCGAGATCATGATGATCACGGCTGATCACTGCTTATCACAGAGATTTGCCGGTTTAATAAACTGTGATAAGGAGCAGAGAACACATTCTCCACTTCACATCACAGCACATGGATGTTTTGTCACAAACGGCCAGTTTAATAAACCGTGATCTGAAGATTTCACAGCTCTTCACCTGAAATATCTCCCTTCCAGATTCACCAGCTCAGAGGTGGAGAATCTGGGAGAGAAGCTGGTGTGATAAGAGGAAGAAGGCTTATTTCTTCCTAATTTCAACACCAGTGGGTTAAAAATGAATATTAACAACAATATACACGTGTGTGTGTGTGTGTATATATATATATATATATATATATATATATATATATATATACACATACAGTATCTATATAACACGTGTGTGTGTATATATATATATATATATATATATATATATATATTATATATATATATATATATATACACACACACACACACACACATATATACCGTATTTATCGGCGTATACCGCGCACTTTTTTGCCCTTAAAATCAGGGCAAAATTGTGGGTGCGCGATATACGCCGATACTTGCTTCCCGCACTGTGTTTGAACTTTGCCGCCGATCCCTGCTTCCCGCACTGTGTTTGAACTTTGCCGCCGATCCCTGCTTCCCGCGCTGTGTTTGAACGCCGCCGCGGACATATACCGAGCGCAAGACACTCGGGTACAGTCGGCCAGGCTCGGCTCCCTTCTAGGTTATGCGAGAGGAGCCGAGCGTGCTCGAGTGTACTGCGCTCGGTATATGTCGGCGGCGTTCAAACACAGCGCGGGAAGCAGGGATCGGCTCAGAGACAGCGCAGGAGCAGCGGGGAGGACACCACGAAGGCCGCAGACGGACGCCGGACCGGACAAGGCCGCGGATGGACGCCAGGCAAGACACCAAAACCAAAAGTAATAAAAAAATAAATAAAATTCAGGAATTTCAAGTCCAAAATAGGGGTGCGCGCTATACGCGGGTGCGCACAATAGGCTGATAAATACGGTATATATGTATATATGTATATATATATATATATATACACACATACAGTATATATATATATATATGTAATTTTATATATATATATATATATATATATATATATATATATATATATATATAAAATATGTTATCACATGTCTGAAAACATTAATTACATGTTCTTTTAAACTTTAGTTTCACTTTTTGAATTCGGCTGCACCATAATCTCACAATATCTCACGAGATTACAGGCAATCCACCCACTTTTACACAGATCTCGGCTGTTTTCAGAGAAAAAAACTTCACCTCTGTTCACCATCTGAGAACTGAAGTTCTCAGTTTATTAAACCGGCTGCAGAGGAGATAATTCTCCTGAGAACTGCCGTGAACTGAACTGAGAAAAAACTTCACAGTTTATTAAACGGACACCCTGATGTGCTAAAAGGCCCATCTCATACCTTGAGGGCCAAATATTACAAGACATTATAAATAGCCCCCAAAAACTTTTTTGGAAAGTAGACAGTCCAAGGTATTTAGTAAGAGGCATGGTGAGTTTTTTGAAGTTGTAATTTTTTATTTTCAGCTTGTTTTTTTTTTTTTTACACATACTGTCATCACCAGTGCATTACAACATAACTTGTGTGGCTGTAATTGGGGGCAACAAAAAACTTTTTTTATTACATTTTTTACATACTGTGACAATACAATGCGTTACCATAGTAATACTGTACTACTCTGGGGAGGTGATTTTTTTTTTTCCAGAATGAAAGCCATTCAGTGTACTATTGTGATTAGCCAGTTACTCACATGTTACAGAATGGCTGTGGTTGGCCCTGTCTATACCATACGATCACTGGGACCAATCACAGATCAACACAATAGTACACAATGAATGGAAGCCAACAATTGTGTACAATTGTTATGTGATCTGCTGTGTGGTCACAGTGATCAACATGGTACACTGATCTGTCATCCGATGGGTTTGGTTGTGCAATCCTGGGAGGATATCATATAACGTCCACCCAGCACGAGAGAGAGCCCCTGCCCAGCTGTCGTATTACAATGGGATGGGTGGGAAGCAGTTAGAAACTTATGCGATAGGGACAGGACACATGGGGTAGAGATGGAAGAGCTGCTTGCCCCAAAGTTACATGAGAGAAAGGGGTTCCCCAGTAGGGCTTTTAGGCAGCGGGATCAAAAAGTAAATTAAATAGTTTCAGTAAAAAATGATATTTATTTGCCGATATCGGATGTCACAGTGAATAATGGTGGAAATTATACAAATATACAAGAAGGGTACAAAAGTAAATATCACAATCCAGGTTTCAGTAGACATGAATACATATACATCTCAAAGTACTATGGGTTATTGTACAATGTAGGTCCCCGACGACCGTTTCGACCGTTTATTCGGTCTCTTCAGGGGGACAAGGGTTCTAAAACGTTAATTAGAAAATTTAAAATTAGAAAAAGAGAACATGTCAACATACATCACATCGAGTATACCATGGTGATATATTTACAGCTAAAACAAGGAATCTGGGATAATGGGAGCCGCTGGACAGCCTGGAAGGGGTTATGGCTGCCCCCCCCCCCCAAATACAAAAGGAGCAAAAGGCCCGTCCAAAAGGGCTTGCAAGGAGCCAAAGCGTGGACGCCCTCTCAGCGGTGGAGGAGCAGGCACCTGCAAAGAACACCCACAATGTTGTAATTGGTTGGGGAGAATTGAATAAATAATTCAACGCAAAGCTGCCAAAATGACAGTTAGAGTCTGGATATAGAGGTATGGGGGCTGAAGGCAGGTACTAATTGCCAATATAAGTAATGAATGGCAGGGCAACTTTACGGGTCCATTAGAATTAGTAAGTAGGGGATATAAATAAATAATTAAAGTAGGGTAATGATTAGTGTGTGAATTGATAGGTGGTGTGAGTGATTGAAAAATAAAAATAAGTGACTGCCAAATAGGTAGTCCAGTGATAGAAATGTGAGAGTGTGATGATAATTAGATAAAAAGGAAAAAGTGGAGAGAAAAATCAGGGAATACCTAGTGTGTCCCACTTGATGTGGAGGGAGTGAAATGAGTGGGAGGGTAATAATGAATAAAATGGTGAAATTGTACGTGGGTGGTGAAGTAGTTACCTGGTGCAATAATTGTTGAGAAGTTATTTGTTGTGTATAGTAGAAACCTGATTGCAGTTGTGCATGGCAGGAAAGGACAAGAAGCCGAGAGACCATGTGTGCCGTAACATCCAGCCAGGCCTGTGTGGAATCAGATAATGACTCCACACAGACCCATTATTAATTATAGCCCAGTGGGTGTGGCGATTAGGATGATCGCACGCAGGTGCCTGGGTAATCCCCATTCCACCAGGGGATGGGCGTCCCAGCCGCCATAGAAACGGCTGACACGTGGCTCCCTCGGCGTCCCAGAGGGCTGTGCAGCCCCGACAATAGTTGTCCTCTTCCGCCGCAAAATCGTGTGACGTTATGACCCCTGTGCGCAGGCACACTGTGTCAGGACAGTCCAGAGAGGATTGGAGGGACGCCTGGCAGGGTGGAGCTCGCAGGGGTGTCCAAGGGGGTCCCCCCGGGCACCATGCGACCAAATTAAGGGGGACATGAAGGAAAAACACATCCCCCCCAGCCTGCCGGGAAGCACTAAAGGACAGGTCCCGCCCCCCAGGGGAAGGGACAGGCCCAGCCAAACTCCACCGGAATCCCCAAGCGGCTACAAAGCATGGTCGGCATGTAGGGCAGATACCATCCTAAACATATAAATCAATGTGAAACATAAATATCATCACAGTTAGAAACTTAGTGACTTTGAATCAAAGGCCACTAAATAGTTGCCAGATCAAAGTTTTGTTACCGATTTTGAACACTGGACTTTGAAAAAGCACCGCAGCGCAAAACATGTCAGTCACGGGCTTCCCCTTCAAGCTAAAACGACCACTACTGCACCCGAGTCCTGTCTCCTTCTGCTTCTTTACGTTTACTTCTATCGCCAAGGTAACGCAAACGTCACACAAGCGGGCCCAGCTCCCTATTGGCTGGTCCATCGCTCCCTGCTGGCTTGTCCGTTCACCTGCTGTGCCACCGTTATGGAGGTCCCTGTATGGAGCGGCGATATCTACTGGCTCCCGCACAGTCTGGTTCATCCGAGCGGTCTGTCTATATCCTATAGTGCTGTATCCACCCTTGGGATTGCAGAACCACTTCCACACGTTGATCAGCGGGGACTTCATGAACAGCGGGATATTTAAGCCATTCTATCTGGGTTCCAGTGGCCACTTTTTTGAAGTCGTGACAGTCCCTTACCTACCTATGGATTGATGTTAACCCCTCCCACCTTGACTCTGCAGTGGTATTGTAGCTATTATTTTATACCATATCAATTACTAGCTACATGTTCCCATTACTGTGTGCATTTTTAACTTCATGTAGCTATATGAAGTTTTATTTCTAGAGCAATATTAATGTAATTGAATTTTATCTACTTCAAGACTTAACGTTTTTATACCAATTCCATTGAGCGCTGCTGTTTGTTTTTTGTATGTTCTCATCCATTTTTTCCAGTGGTTGGCAGCTGCACTGGTTATTGGTCTTCTTGAACTGTTCCAGGTTACAAACATCCACACTTAAGACTGAAAGTTTGCAGCGCTAACAGGAATTTTGTGTTTATGTTAACCCTTAGGTGGTTTTATTTAATTGTACAGTACAGATGAATCATTAAGCCAATAGAAGCCTTCTATTACTCGGCTTCTTTTCAATGTCACAAAATCTCTTATCCCCATATACTGGGTGGCAAAAATACCTTCTGTCCCTAACCCAATGATTTCAGAAAATGGACATAATGGGGGTTATTTACAAAAGGCAAATCCACTTTGCACTACAAGTGCAAAGTGTACTTGGAAGTGCAGTCGCTGTACATCTGAGGGGTAAATCTAAAATGAGGGGAAGCTCTGCTGATTTTATCCTCCAATTATGTGCAAGCTAAAATGCTGTTTTTTATTTTCCTTGCATGCCCCACTCAGATCTGCAGTGACTACACTTGAAGGTGGATTTGCCTTTTGTAAATAACTCCCATAATGTCTTATCGAACAACTGATCTTGTTTAAACACCAGTCTACTAGATTTAATAGCAAGACATGGGCCTGTTTTTACATTTTCAAAATGTAATCTTCTCATATTGAAGCAGTCTCACACCTTGCCACTTCTACCTCTACATGAGGTCTCGAAAAACACAGTAGAATTATTTTTCTGGTTTACCATGATGAAATTGTAGAGTGCTTGAGATCAGGACTTGCCTTTTTCTTCCTTCCCCCTCTTCTTGACGTATTACAACTTCTGAAATAATAGAATTGGTTGATACCCCGGATGTCTTATTCTGCCTAAACTGGTTGACTAGCACATTCTGTGAACCTGTCCTCTGTACCTACAAAAAAAAAACCTCCAATAAACAAAAAAAATTATAATTCTGATGTTTTCAGGAGGTGTGCTTTTACTGTTATAATTTTTTTTTAAAAAGTCTTTGTACTTTAAAGGAAGCCTGTATTGAGACAGTTCTGAACATGTGAATTGCCTGGATGTCGTGCTAATCCAATTTCTTGAGTACTTTAAAATGCATTTCTACCTATGGACATTGAGGCTCCCTTCACACTTATGCATTGCTGTAATGCACAGCACTCTGTGCAGCGCAATGGGGTGTCATTCATTTAGAAAGACACTCCAAAAAGAATACTGTAGATGCCCAAACTTCCATTGTAGCACAACACAATGTACATTTAGTTTGCACACACACAAATGCATCTAAAGGAATATTAAAGTAGATGTAAACCCTAACTGAATGGCCCATTTAGGGTCGGTTAATGGGCTTTTGCTTGCAGACGACAAGATTTGCATTTCTTCACAAGCCAAGGGGAATGCAAAACCCACTTATAGTCAGAAAGCCAACTACAGGTCAAATAAACCTGCCCAGATGCATCTCAAACTGATATCATTGACCCAAGTCCAAAGCCCGTCAACACAGGCCTCTATAGTTTACTAAAGTACTGTGTATCACTTTTTTTTCCATCCTTTGCTGTATCCTAATAAACATCCCTTGTGACAGTAATAGGTGGTGACAGGTACTCTTTATGGAGGGATCGGGTGTCTAAAAAGAACCCCGATCCCTCCTTTGCACTTCAAAGTATTCAGATCACCAAAAACGATGATTCTGAATACAGTGTATTTTTTTTTAAATCCGGCGCCATTGGCAGTCGAGAAACCCGGAAGTGACGTCATGACGTCGCTTCCGTGTTTACACTGCAGAGACTGAATCGAAGCCGTTTACGGCTTCGTTTCAGTCTGCGCCTGGACACCGGAGGTGCCGGATCGAGGATCGGGTCTCCCAGTGGGACAGGAGGCCCAGTCAGAGCGGCAAGAGGAAGTCCCCTCCCGGTCCTCTGGCATAACAACCGAGCGGCTTTTAGCCGCATCGGTTGTTATGCCTGGATAGCCAATCGCAGGCTCTAAACAACGGTACAACTAAACAAATGCCGAGGACGCATATATGCATACGCTCGGCATGAAAGGGATAAGCTACTTTAGTAGTGAGAAATTAACATCCTGCACTCTCATGCCTCAGATCTGCCCCAATTCCTGCAACTCCACACCTCAGATCACTGTCCCCCCTGCAAATCTGTTTTACCACTGTACCCCCCCTGCACATCTGCCCCACCACTGTAACCCCCTGCTAATCTGCCCCACCAATACACCTTCTTTCACATCTGCGCCACTGCTCTACAGCAACACTGAACCCCCTGAACATCTGAGAGAGGACATGAGGCCGACTGGCCACTTACAGCAAATTCCACGTCGCCCTGGAGGTTCGGTGATTTACGTCAGGGCTTGGATTCTGCCTGCGCAGTCAAGACGGGAACCATAGAGGCTTTTCTCGTATAACATACCATTAGGACTCCTTTAATATATTGCTTAGTGATCTGGCTAGAAAACTTGGTTATGTATACACAGCAGTTATAGCCACTTTGCTGGGAAAATACTGGGCAAGCTATGGCTATACAGATGTTGCTCTGTTTGAGACAAGTCAGCTGTACATCTACTGTTAAATGCCTTCTATAATGTATAAGTAAACCAGTCAGGCTTGGTTTAACTAATTTTTTGGAGGAAAAAAAAAAGGCACCGAATATACAACACAACTCATAGGTCCCCAAACAAATGCATTTTATTTTTCAAAAATAATAAAAATTAACAGAATAGGAGGGTTCTTCTAATAAGTATTTTTGCTTGCACAGATAAGAAAGGGGTTAAAGTAGACCTATGCGTTAATGGTGACATAAAGCCAATGTATGTCGTCAACCATCTTTCTGAAATGGATGTAAATGTGATTTGTGTTGAAGAGAAGCCTTGGAGTAGAGACTGTACATGATTCTTACTAATTTCTTCAGCAGAGATCAGGTAACCTTATACCTTGGCTTTTAGCCATCTTTCTAGTGCTTCTGAGTTTCTACAGCAGCATTTTCTCTAAGGCAGGCAAGCATTTCAGCATTTTTTTTAATATGCCAAGACTGTAAACATGGGCTGGAGTTAACATTTCAGTTTTGGTCCACTTTAATCCCTCCCATTAAAACAGATGAAAAGCCAAGCCGTGTTATTAAATTTCATGTTACACATGGGGGAAAAAAAAACAGTAAAAGCAATGGGGTAAATCGGTAAAAGCCTCCGCAAATTTGATGGGAGATTAACTAAAATTACAATTTTGTTTTGAATTTATGGGACTGTATTCACCTCCGATACAGTGAAAAACCATTATGGAACTCCCAACTGACCCATGTGCAGATCTGCAAAAACACTCCAAGAAAGAAAAGTGGTCACTTTCCCAGTGAAAGAAAATAAATGGGGGATAAATTCCTCCCAATAAATTAAAGATTTTATTGATCTATATAGAAAGTGAGTGGTGGTAACACTAGCGCAGAATGCATCACTGCACAGTCTGTGGCAAATGGGGGCAGAATGATGGAGAAATGTAGAGCAGCATCAACCGGTAATTCTTTATTAGCGATGTATTAACTTCGGAAGCCAAAGATGCCTTTGATGTATCCAGTCAATCCACTCTTTGCCTTCTGCTCCAGCTTATCCTCCAGAGAAGGCAGCGTTACATGATTTAAGGCCAAGTCAAAGAACAGAGGTTTACAAGGGACTGGATGGAAGTCTGGAGGGAACTGCACCAGACGGGCATGTTTGGTCACCAGAGAGGAGTCAAAGCAGAAGTTATCCAGACGATCCGAGAGAGGCTGTAAGGGATCAGAGGTGAGGAACACTATGAGATGAAAAATTGGCAACAATTCAATGCAGTGTATAAACTAGTATAGGTTTTATTAACCGTTAAGGCATCATGTACACTGCTGCTGGTAAACAGACGTTTAGGAGCAGTTGGGCATTTTTCTCTACTGCTTCTGAACTCGGTTATCTTAACTGTCCATGTACACAGGGTCATTTACAGTCATTTCTAGGCAGTTACGTTTAGAGGCTTTTTGTGTAAAGCAAAAAAATTGGTACAGAAGCTGAGTTTTAGAAGGGTTTGCGCTTGAAATGCTACTAAAGCGGCTAAACGCAGTAACTCGCATTTCATTTACAGGCTTTTTTATTTTAGAAAAAACGCTTCTAAATGCAGCAAAACTGACATTTTAAGCTTGGGTTACTATTTGCCAAGTTAAATCATTCAGGAGAGGTTGTAAAAAATGTCCCGTGTACACGAAGCCTTATTGTTTTGCTTAGAGTAGTAAAAAGGTTAAAAAAGAAAAATAAAATCAGTCAGTTTTTTGCAGATTGTCTCTCATTGTTGAGCTTTCACCTTGCTTTATTTTTACTAAAGTAAGAGGAAATCACCTCTAGTCAGAATAGTGGTCCCCATTACATGATTTCCCAACCACCTTGGGTTGAAGCGACAACTGTAAAATGTTGGATTTCTCATTACTCTTTGTCCAAGTGACAATGGTAACCATGAAACACGAGGGTGAACCTTATGGTTTCATTTTGAAACAAACAGGCCTGAGATTCACTTTCAACCAAGGATGCTATGGATTTTGCATATTCTTCCTTTTGTATAGTCCCTCTGCCCCCCCCCCCCCCAATTTCTGCCTCTAACCGGAGTTTCCAGTAAGTCAATTGGCCTCCATCCAAGATTATTCAATGGAGTGTACATAACTAGCTCCTTTCAATTTCTGAAAACCACCAGGTAGGGTTCTGTGTGGGAGCAGCAGCTTTTGTCACAAAGAGTACTCCATAATTGGAGGTTAAGGGTTTGTGGATGAAATATTCAATTTCAGGACCAATGTTAAAATTTAAGTGACAGGTAAATTGGAGCCAAGGATCAAATGCCTGGGTTCAAATATTGGAGGTTCGATTAAACGTGGTTGTAAAGGCTAAAGTTTTTTTTAACCTTAATGCATTCTCTGCATTAAGGTATAAAACCTTCTAGGTGTAGCCCCCCTTATAATTTACCTCAGTATGATCTCGATACGGTGTTGGTCTCCCCCTCCCTCCTCACTGGACTCAGTAAGAGCAATGGGAGCCATTTCCTTGCTGCTTTAGATATGGGACAGGAAGTGAAGGGAAATCTCCCCAATGTGAGACAGATGGCAAAGGGAGAGGGTTTGTCCAGGTTTTCAGGAAATAAAAATCAAGATTACAGAACCAGTGTTACATGAATGAAACAGACTGAGGACCTGTGGCTATGGGGCTTTTGTTCACATCCGAGCCGCTTCTCTCCCAAGTCTCATCCATTTCAAATATGCCCATAAACACAAGCCTTTACTATTCCTTCTAGGATTTAGAAGGACCAGGAAGGCACTGGTCCACCTGTCATCTATGAAAACCATTTGATATAAATGGAGTCTTTTCAAAGCACTGTAGGGAAGGAGGTTTCAGTTATCAGCATGGGGTAACAAAAAAAATAAGTTCCCAGTACATAGCACCTTAATTAAAACTTTGCTGTAAATTTAGCAGTAAACATGAGAAAAATATGTTGCTAAAGAAAGTATTTTCTGAAAAAAACTCAGGACCCCAGCAGGGGCTAAATGGGTTCTACTCAAAACGCTTCTCAAGGGGGTTACTAGCCTCCAATGTACAGATATTACCCACCGACATAATAATACTGGACTTACCTTGTTATCTTTTGTCTGAGAGGGAGAGACCTCTTCTGTGATGTCGGTGGAGTCTGTAACATATAAGTGAAAACAAAATCTATTAGGCTTCTTGTCCCAACACGGGATTAAGTGAGTGCCAACTGGCTGCCTAGTCTATTAACAATCATGAATATAGGACACATTTATGTTCGAGCTGCACGATTCTGGGAAAAATGAGAATGACGATTCTTTTGCTTGGAATGAAGATCACGATTCTCTCACGACTCAAAAACTTTTTTATTTTGAAAATTACCACAGTCTGAGTCAGCTACCCATATTATGATTATCATCACAGTGAGCTACCCCAGACTCTGGGTAGCTGAGTGTGGTATTATTCATAATATGGGTAGCCGACTGTGGTAATATTCATAATATATTATAAGGGACAGTGGTTGTTGGTATTTTAAAGCAGTTGTAAAGTAAAAAATGTTTTCACCTTAATGCAATCTATGCATTAAGGTGAAACAACATCTCATAATGACGCCCCCCCCCCCATCCCCCATTATACTTGCCTGACCCCTCGAAAGTCCCGCGCGGTCCCGAGATCCTCTTCGGCGCTCAGCCTGGCCGCTGATTGGCTAGAGCGGATGGATTGAGAGCAGCGCAGACATTGGCGGACGCTGCTGTCAATCGCATCCAGTGACTTGGCGCGCCGAGTCCGAGTGATACAGCGATCGGCTACGGCCGCTCGCTGTATCACGGGAGCGCGCCCGCAATTACTCACCACCATGCGAGCTCTCGCATGACTGTGGTCAGTAATTGCGGGGAGGACAGAGACAGCCGCCGAGGGACCCCAGAAGACGTGAATCGGGGCCACTCTGTGCAAAACGAACTGCACAGTGGAGAGAAGTATCACGTTTGTTATTTTAAAGGAAAAAATAAAATAAAACATTTACTAACCCTTTAAGTCCACTCCTCACAGGCTCACATGCCCCCCTTTTAATAGCCTAACTGTAATCTGCAAGGTCTGGGGTGGCCGACTGTGGTAATATTGATAATATGGGTAGCCGACTCGGACTGTGGTAATATTCATAATATATTATAAGGGACAGTGGTTGCCGGTCTTTTAGGTCCACTCCTCACATGCTCCTCTTTAATAGCATGTCTGACGGTCAGGCTATTAAAGAGGGGCATGTGAGGAGTGGACTTAATATATTATGAATATTACCACAGTGAGTCAGCTACCCATATTATCAATACCACCACAGTGAGCTACCCCAGACTCTGGGTAGCTGACTGTGGTAATATTCATAATATGGGAAGCTGACTCAAGACTGGTAATATTCATAAGGGACAGTGGTTGCCAGTATTTTTAGTCCACTCCTCGGCTCACATGCCCCCCCTTTATGCTGCTGGTGTGCACACTCATTGCTGTGCTGTGTGCGTTTCAATTCCCGGCTGAGAAACGTGGTAGTACCGCCCACGCATCATCGACATCCAGCGCCGCATCACACTCTCGGATGACTGACGTCAGTTCCGATATCCGCCATATGCGCTCCACGCTGGTTCTGTGGATCTGGCGGGGAGATCAGAAAATCGCGCTTATCCAGCCTGGAGATTGCAGGCGAGCCTATTGTTTTCAAGCAATGGCTGCCAGACTGCACAAGAAAAGTGTGATTTCTTTGCCTGTAGAACTTTTTTCTTGGAGTAGCTCACAGGACACATATCCATATCCAGGACACATATCCATGACCACACAGTTATGCTGCCACCTTCAGGTGATTGGACATTGGTAATATAAAAAAAGACTGAAAATCTTGTACTAGGGCATAACCCCTCTTGGCTCTGAGCAAGGCTTAAGCATTTGTAGCAAGGCTTAAGCATTTGTAGCAAGCCATGAACCACAAAAGGAAGTGGCCGGGATCCCGGTGTTCTGTGATGTACTCCAAAAAACTTTTTTTTTTTTTTAAAAGATAAGCCAAAAATTTCATGTTTTTCATCATACATCTTCAGGGTATCTTCATATCCATGATGCGGATCGATATGTCCCAAAACACTGAATATAAGGGAAAAGCAAAACAGCAACAAGCCTCAAACAACCAAACCATAATCTAACGCAGCAGCTGCCAAGACTTGCAAACCAAAAGATAGCATCCTTAGCATTCACAATTTACAAGCATGAACTGAAGACCAGGTAGCAGCTTTATGAACTTAAGCTACCAAAGCTTGATGACAAATAGCCCAAGAAGCACCAATAGAATGAGCCATCAGCAAAACCGGTGTAACCTTGCCCCTCAGACCATAAGCTTGGGAAATGAGCTGAAAAATCCACTGAGAAATGGCAGGCTAAGAAACTGCCTCACACCTCAAGGAGGACAAAGATATTCAGACTGACAAATTGAAGCAGTCGACTTCAGGTCAATGTTATCCAAGGTTTGAAGAGATTTGACCACCGGCATCTGAAGCTTGGGCCAGAAAAAAATTAAGCTTTGCTTAGCTGGGAGGGGGTTATGCACCTCTGCGCATTAGCTCTAGATTGCGGAAGTCTGTCCTGAAGCCCAGTGGGGTGTACGATGCAAATATGCCAAGAGATTGTAACATTTTTGCTTTGAGTCCTAGTATGTATATGAAGACCATGGAGAGCTAATAAATTACTTTAAAGGATCAGTGACCATGAAGTGGGATCCTTTTTGAACGCTAAATGACGATCAGTAAAATGAGGCAAATGTGTAGCGCACAAAGTCGTGTTACCCCTGTGAGAACCGGCTCCAAGAGCACTTTTTGTAATTTGGGTTTGAATAATATTGTGCTTTAATCGGTTATGGTGGCAGCATACGTAGTTGTGTATATATATATATATATATATATATATATATATATATATATATATATATATATATATATATATAGTTGATATTCTGCAGGGTATGGTGTATTTAGCAGTTTAACTTCTGAATGGTTGCTATAGGAAGCACTATTCATACACAGGAACCCACGTGATTAGTCTTTCTTCCCTCACAGTTCAAGTCAAATCACTTAAATGGAAATTTTACATTCTCTGGAGATTAGACCTGCGATAAACGCCAGTTCTCCTACTCACCTAGTATGGCAGCTGCCTGCATGGAGTACTTCTCTGCATTCACCTGTTTTATGAGTTCCAGCACATCAGGTAAATCCTAAAGAAAATGGAACTGGGTTAATGTTCAAGTAAAACACATATTCAAAACACATGCCTGTTTTGTGGAAAGTGACCACATTTTATATAAAAGACATACCCGATTCCTTAGTTATTGTATAAATATGACCCTAAGGCCTGAGATAAGGTGGTTAAGGGATCATCTTGTAAGTTAATATTGGGCACTTTTACCCCCTACCTGCCCAGGCCAATGATCAGAATTTAGCGCTGTCGCACTATGACTGACAATTGCGCAGTCATGAAGCACTGTACCCATAAGAAATTTTAATATTTTTTTTCCACACAAATAGAGCTCTCTTTTGATGGCATTTAAAGAGGAAGTAAACCCTCCTCTTTTTTTCAAAACACCCTGCAATACAAAGGCATAATGAGCTAGTATGCATAGCATACTAGCTCATTATGAAGTACTTACCTGAGATCGAAGCCCCCGCAGCGGTGCTTGTTGTTCTCCTCTGTCTGCGCCATCTCTCTACGAGTGACTTCTGCATATCGCCGCTCCGGAGCCGCGATGACGTCACTCAGGCCAGTATAGTGAGCAGCCATCGTTGTGTCCGATGACAGATCTTGCAGCCCAGCGAGCAACTTCTGAGGACATATGATGTCCACTCAAGAGGAAGAAAGGCCCGCCTGGCTGCCAATTTGCTCTAGGTCAGGTGGGAAGGTTGGGCTTTGGGGCCAGAAGAGTTTGTTGCTTAGTAGCTAGACATTTACGAAAAAGATGTCCGTTATGCTAAATGTTTTAAGTACAACAGTTATTTTTTAGTACATAGTTAGTCTAGGTGACACACGTTCATTTAGTTCAACCAATGCTTTACACTACTACAGTCTAGGTGCAGCAGAAAGACTACCCCTGCCGATATAGGTAAAGTGATAGATAAGATAAGCGGGTACCTTCAGACTGTCCTTAGATGAACCAGTCTGGACTTCTTTTGCATACTTTAGCACCCGATCATAGAGAACTAGGGCTTCACTCCACTTCTTCACCAGAACATAGGATTGAGCAATAAAGAAGCACCTGCAAACAAAACAGCATTGAGTTACTGAGATGGATTTAAGGAGTTTAGAATATAATCACATTTTCAGATTTTCTTCAATTATCCAATCATGCAACTTTAATTTCTGCACAGAACTGGTTATTTAACCACTTCAGATACCGCCCATAGTCAAATGACGTCCACAGATCGGATCTCCCATCCTGGGTAGACGTCATATGATGTCCTGGGCTTCCTGGCCGTCTGCGCCTGCTGCATCACAGAGGACCTGTGCGCGTGCCTGGCGGCTGTGATGTCCACCGGGCACCTGCGATTGCCCGCAATCACGGCAGGACTGTGGATTTGTAAACACACAGATCAGTGGCGACTGGTGCTCAACATTTTTGGGGGGGCGCAAACGGAAAAAAAATTGCAGCCTCACTGTGCCATCAAATGCAGCCACTGTGCCATCAATTGTCACCACTGTGCCATGCCATCAAACGCAGTCACTGTGCCATCAATTGTCACCATTGTGCCATGCCATCAACCGCAGCCGCTGTGCCATGCCATCAAACGCAGCCACTGTGCCAATTGTCACCACTGTGCCCTTTAATTGTTGCCACTGTGCCCATTGTTGTCACTGTGCTGTGCCCTTTAATTGATGCCACTGTGCCCTGTCGGCGCAGTGCCCTTTAATTGTTGCCGCTGTGCCCTTTGTCACCTCTCTTCCCTGTAAAATGCACTTACCTTTCTGCTTCTGCTGCCCTCCATCGATGTCTTCTCCCGCCTTGGTGACGCTTCAGCCAATCAGGTTCCTGATAACCAGAATCCGGGAACCTGATTGGCTGAAACGGCCATCAGTCTTATCCAAGGAACGCAGCCCCCTTACGTTCTGAGGATAGACCTTCCGGGAGACTAGGGCTGTACTCAGAAAGCCTATCAGAGCTGCTGGCTCCGATGGGCACTTACGCTTAGGTAACCGGCGCCCTATGTCCCGTTATCTGAATAGACCAGCGGCAGCTGGTAACCAATAACATACATTCGTGCAATACAATGCATGAATGTATGTTATTTGCGAGAGGGGGTGGCGCTGCAGCGCTCTCTATAGATGGCCGCCATCACTGCAGTTAAAATGTACAAATGACATTTTAAGCCAAATAAAAATTCTTAAAGGAATACAGGAGGGAGGGGGGGGCGGCACCCGGGCGTCCCTATGGACGGGCCGCCACTGACACAGATCCATGTCCTGTCAGAAGTGAAGAGACCGATGTGTTTTCCCAGTACAGAGGAACAGATTGTCGTCTCCTCTTGTGAGTCCCCTCCCCCTAGGGAACATTTAACCCATTCAGCGCCCCCAAGTGTTAACCCCTTCCCTGCCAGTCACATTTACACAGTAATCAGTGCAAAAAAATTAAGTAAAAATGCAATAAATCTATCCCCTATTTTGTAGACGCTATAACTTTTGCGCAAACCAATATACGCTTATTGCGATTTTTTTTTACCAAAAATGTTAAAAGAATACATATCGGCCTAAACTAAGGAAAAAAATAGTTTTTAAAAAAATAAATTGTCATATTTATTAAATCAAAAAGTAAAAAATTGTGTTTTTTTTTTCAAAATTGTCGCTCTCGTTTATAGCGCAAATAAATAAATACTGCAGAGGTGATCAAATACCACCAAAAGAAAGCTTTATTTGTGAAAAAAAAAAAAAAAAAAAAAAAAGTTAATTTTGTTTGGGAGCCACGTCGCACGACTGCGCAATTGTCAAAGTGCGACAGTGCTGAAAACTAAAAATTGGTCTGGGCAAGAAGGGGGTGAAAATGCCCGGTATTGAAGCAGTTAAAGAGACCGCATCACCAATTAATTGGCTGAAGATTCAGCGTAGTGCAGCTCCCCTTAAACTTACTTCAGTCCTATCCCGTTCCAGCGATGTGCACGCAAGCTGAGGCTCTCCCTCCTCATTGGCTGAGGCACAGCAGCGGAGCCATTGGGTCTGCTGCAGTCAATCACAGCCAGTGAGGAGGGAGCAGGACTGAGCCACGCTCTGTATGTCCCAAAAGAGACAGAGGCAGCTCAAGATCAATCATGCACGAGTGCCCACAGAGCAAGCAGCTTGTTATTGGGGCAATCAGCAAGGGGGAGGGGCCAGAAGCCCCACAGGGCTGCTCTGACCATTGCACAGAGCAGGTAATCATGATGGATTTATTTTAAAGAAAGGAAAAGGGAATCTTTAGAACAGTTTCAACTTCTTTAACCACTTCAGTCCCAGACGGATTGGTTTGCGCCTACAAAATAGGGGATAGATTTATGTCATTATTATTTTATTAGTAATGGCGGCGATCTGCGATTTTTAATCGGGACTGCGACATTATGGCGGACACCATTGTCATTTATACAGCGATCAGAGCTACAAATAGCCGATTACTGTATAAATGACGCTGGGCATGGTAGTGGTTAAACACTAGGGGGCAATCAAGGGGTTAACTGTGTCCTAGGGCTGTGTTCTAACTAGGCATCTCCCCATTCTGCCTTTCCGTGTCACCGAACAGAGTTCACTGGACCCGTAGGCATGGGCGTGCCCCCCTAGGCAGCAAATTCAAAGTGACGTGCAGGTACACCCCATTTGCCTTCCCATGCCGTTCTGCCGATGTAAATTGACAAGTGGTTAACAAAAAAAATTCTGTCTAGAAGGGACGTGTTCTGATAATTTTGAATGCAATACACGATCCACTGCAAGCATACAGAACATTAGGACTGACAGGAACTAAATGATTCATTCTAACCTGTATGCTTTGTACACCAGAGTCTTCAGTGCAATCTCCTTCTGGAAACTTTGGTCTTCCTCCAAACCAGGCAACTGGGTCAGCTCAGCAAGATTCTGTGTTGGAAGAAGCAGAGCGAGAAGCTGGTTTAGTTTTGCAGTTGGTATTGGCAATGTATATGCATTGTGTAAAAGGAAGGGAAAAGGGGATGGGAAAATTTTGCGCTTAGTGAGAAAAAATATATATTAGTGAAACAATTAAGATAAGGTCCTGGGAGTGACGTCCTGCTGCTAAACACTACAACTTAGATATAAAGTGTGAAGAAAAATGTGCAAAAACAGTGTAGCGCTGGACAACATATACCTTATAAATCAATGTATAAAGCAACAAGTATAAACAGTGTTAAACTATAAGTGATAAAAAATCATTTGAAACTTAATTCAATATATGAGTGCGCAAAATCTATAAATGCATAGGTTATTGTAACACTGTGCCAACAATGTAGTACTGAGCGATAAGTGTCAAAATACCTGTGTATATATCTCAACAGATAATATCATAATAAAACAGTGTAAATTGAAGTGACCAATTCAGCATATGAGGTGCAAAACAAATAGAGTCCACAGAAAAGAGCAGGGAGTAATTAACATTAAATGTGATCAGGGGCAGTTGAAAAAAATTCCCAAATGCCTCTGAACTCGAGTTTACCAGCGTCTCGTGTGCATGGGGCCTAAAAGTCCAATTATGAGATCCACAGGTGAGAAAGGAGGGAGATTTAGACATCCGTGACCCAACACCAGTGAGAATGAAGGCTTACCAGAAAGCCTGTGACTAATCCCTTTCAGGAGTAGTCTAAACAGGCATAGCAGGAGGTTGTGATCCTTTCAGGTGTCGGGAACGAATCCACATCTCTCCACAAGTTAGAAGGTGAAATTCACAGCTCCTCATAGGGTTAACCACTGCTCCCAGATAGAACTTGCATTGATGTGCGTGAGCGTGTGTTTAACAAACACCATGTAGGGAAAAAGAAAAGGACAATCCCATAGTGTAGGCGTAAAAAACGAGGGGATTTATTTAAAAGATTCAAGTTGAACAGCATAAAAGTACTCTCATTCATAGAGAGTAGTACAAAAGTCCTTGCAAGGATAAAAAAGCTCTGTATGAATGTCAGACCGCCTAAGGCCGTTTAGCGCATGCGCAATGCGAGTGTATCTGCCCAGAGTACTTTTATGCTGTTCAACTTTTATCCATTAAATAAATCCCCTCGTTTTTTACGCCTATACTATGGGATTGTCCTTTTCTTTTTCTCTACATGGTGTTTGTTAAACACAGGCTCACACACATCAATGCAAGTTCTATCTGGGAGCAGTGGTTAACCCTATGAGGAGCTGTGAATTTCACCTTCTAACTTGTGGAGAGATGTGGATTCGTTCCTGACACCTGAAAGGATCACAACCTCCTGCTATGCATGTTTAGACTACTCCTGAAAGGGATTAGTCACAGGCTTTCTGGTAAGCCTTCATTCTCACTGGTGTTGGGTCACGGATGTCTGAATCTCCCTCTTTTCTCACCTGTGGATCTCCTAATTGGACTTTTATTAGGCCCCATGCACACGAGACGCTGGTAAACTCGAGTTCAGAGGCATTTGGGCATTTTTTTCAACTACCCCTGAACACATTTAATGTTATCCTATGTGTCCATGCACACATTCACGTTTTTTTGTGTTTTAAAGCAGTTGAGTTTAGGCTCGTTTTTTCAGACGCAAAATTTTGGGTTCAGATGCAAACGTTTTTGCGTTTCAAAGCTTTGGGAGGGTCTACAATGTCTTTGTTATGAACGCTGATAGCCGATAAACGCGGCAAAACGACGCAAAAAATCAAGGCAAAAATGCTGGTTTTTGCCTTTGAAAACTTGAGTTTACATGTGTTTGCATTTGCTTCTCGTGTGCATGGGGCCTTAGTGCTTGCATTTTTCATCATCTGAATTGGAAGGGGCTAATTACTCCCTGCTCTTTTCTGTGGACTCTATTTGTTTTGCACCTCATACGCGGAATTGGTCACTTCAATTTACACTGTTTTATTATCATATTATCTGTTGAGATATATACACACAGGTATTTTGACACTTATCGCTCAGTACTACATTGTTGGCACAGTGTTACAATAACCTATGCATTTATAGATTTTGTGCACTCATATATTGAATTAGGTTTTAAATGATTTGTTTTGCACCTCATATGCTGAATTGGTCACTTTAATTTACACTGTTTTATTATCATATTATCTGTTGAGATATATACAGGTATTTTGACACTTATCGCTCAGTGCTACATTGTTGGCACAGTGTCACAATAACCTATGCATTTATAGATTTTGCGCACTCATATATTGAATTAAGTTTCAAATGATTTTTTATCACTTATAGTTTAACACTGTTTATACTTGTTGCTTTATACATTGATTTATAAAGGTATATGTTGTTGTCCAGCGCTACACTGTTTTTGCACAATGTATATGCATTTCCTTCCCGGAGACTGAACATCAAATATGCCACAGACTTGGTTCAACGACAATACAATGTAATGCTTTTGGTAAAAGCACACATCCACCTTACGATCTTCAGCCTGTACCAGGGTTGTCAATATCTTTTGTTATTTTTCATTACCTCTATTATACTCCTTTTTACTATTCATTTCCATTTTCTGGCCTTGTTACTGCGTGCACACAGAGGCCTTTTACTTGTTTTTAGAGGGGCCCAGGAGCCTCATAAACCCCAACATCAGGCTGTAGAATTAAGATGAGCTTCGTTCCATGGCTCCCTAATGGTTCATCAATATAACAGGTGGCATCCAGGGATGAATTGATCTTCCCAGGCCAAGTCATGCCCAGCCTAACATGCTGACACTGGAAATGGAGGGCCTAAGAAAGAAAATTTGCCTACTTCATTTCGGTATACCCGACAATGGACTAGAAGAGAAAAACCAAGCATTTGCCCTGTTCTGCCAGCAAGTTGGTTTTAGAGGAATGGAGACAGAGTGGCTAAAGCCTAAGCACAAAGCACACAATTTTTACACCAGCCAAAGAACAAAGACAGCAACACTGAGCAATTCGGATGGATTACACCAATAAAAGAATGCGTTAAAGTGGAACTCAAGTCTGAATTAAAAAACAAAAAATTATAATATGCAAGCAGGCAGCTCTTTATTGGAAGACAGAATTGCAAGGTCTCTTCTGCAATAAAATAAGCTTACCTGAAATGTGTAGTCTTCTTTAAAATGTACATTGTTTACATTCCAGCACGGTGCCCATTTGACGTAATGACTGAACTACTTACCGTGCATGCATGGGAGTTACATCACCATATGCAGGCCAATCAAGATGGCCAAAAACCAGCACCTGGAAAAGGTCAGGAAGAACTTGCCAGTGCCTTTAAAGAAACTTGCGGGCGTTGGACCGCTGAAGCATTGCAGATTTTTCTTCTGCTTTAAGTGGTAGCAACATGTGTAGATGAATATGGGCTGCCTTGCTTTTGAAAGCTCTGCTTTCCTAGGTCACACACCTATGTCGGTTACATAGTTATCCAACCCTGGGCGGGATCAGTACCATGTCATCTGATGTGTGTGATAGCACCAGTCCAAAAGAACAGAAGTGAGGCTGGATTCTGATGGATATACAATAGAATGTGTCTTCATTAAAAGCAGCGGATACATAATAAAGGCATATTGTAGGTGGACCTTCCTCTGGTCCTAGGCTGCTACCTCCTCGATTGTGGCAAACAGTGCACTCAGCTGATAAACTCTAGGGTGGGTATTGATGATCAAGGATTTGCACTCCTCAATATCTTCCTCAGTACTATGTTGTGAAAAAAAACTTTACAGAATGTTATTGAACTCCGCTACTGCAAATGCTAGATGTCTGTTTCCCAACTAGTGTAAAGAAACAAACATAGATCGAAATAGCACCGGTTTTGTCAATAAGTGAACATTTTCACTCTCATTACACATCATTGTGTTGCATCCACAAGACCATTACTAGAAAATGTAGTGACTGCCATCATGAAAATAATGCTAAAGTGCAGCAACAGCTCAGCTCTGTCTCACCTGCAAGATGATATCATAAAGCCTGATAAGGTCCTGTGGTCGTGGGTTCCTTTTGCCATCTTCTTCAGCCTGTGGCTGGCGGAGTAGGGCCTTCTGTAGAGCGCTTGCCATGCTCTCATTACGGTGGATGGCTGTGGACAGCTTGATGTAGGATAAGTAGCTACAAAAAAAGACACAGTTGTATAGAAGCTGAATTGTTCATTAAACCAATTACATCCCTCATTGTTATGGCACCATTATGGGGGAAATTAAGGATGAAAGTAATTCCGTTGCAGAAGGGCAAGTGTCCAGGATTCTGGAATTTCCTGCAGCAATAGGAACCAGGTTATCAGCCCTCCCTTTTTCTGAGATGATTTAAACAAGTTGTTCTGCCTAATCTTTAAGCAAATTCCTGCATCTGATTGCTTTAGACTTCTCCAAATGGGTCCTAAAGCCCCACACACACACACACACACTAAGACGAAAATCAAATTTTTCTTCAGATTTTCTCAGTGTGTATATGTACACAACTTTCGACATCCGATTCTGACTTTGCAAAAAAAAAAAAAAAAAGGACAAAAAACGCCAAGATTTTCTCGTACGTGAACAGAAGGAACTATCTGTTTAATGTGTACCATTTTCGTGTGATTTTTGGATGAGACATCTCAGATACGAAGGACCGCGCATGATCCAAAAAAAAAAAAAAAGAAGCCTTCGTCGTACGAGAATTTTCGTACATTTCTATCCTCCAGTCAGACTTGCTGTGAAACATTGAGAAAAAACAGCCGATCGTTCGGCCGATTTTCTTAGTGTGTACCCCAATTAATGCTTGAAACACACGCAGAGTTACTGTAATATACATTTTCTGATGCAATGTAATTTCAGACAACTAACACTTCAGTATAGAAAATAGGCAGACCGGAAATTTTCAAAATTGAATAAAAAACACAAAGTATGACTGCAGAATATTCACAATAGGACCAAAGCCTATTCCTGTAAGGGAGGGGACTTGTCTCAGGGGATAAGTCAACCTTCTTTTAACAAAACAAACTCGATTCTTCTGTGTCCCCCAATGAAGAGAAAAACATACAATAGTTACCTGTGCAAGTACTGTAGGGTAGAGACTTTGCCAGTTTCACCATCAATAACAGCATCTCTATGTCTCTGCAAAGAAATAAAATGTCCATCCACAGTAAACAAACAATCTGTTAAGATGTTTAGTGCACAAAACTTTTTATATGTTGGAATAAATGCGTACAGTAAATGGACTTGGTTACAGAGGATTTTTTTGTGGCAAACAAACATAAACGGGAACGTTTAACAAACTATGACCGTACATTTATATCATTATAGAGCATTCCTAACCACTTGCCGACCAGCCACCATCATACTGCGGCAGGTTGGCTTGTTCCCACGAATCGCCGGAGCTGTACGTTAGTCCGTTTTACAGCTACATCAACTAAAAAAAAAAATCTTGCAAGCTACCAATCCACTAACCTAAGGAGCCAATAAAAACAACCCTCATGAGTGATGAGGTGTATCTAGATTACTTTTACCTGCTAGCACCAGACAAACTCATAAACTGTTGAAAAAAGATAAATAAAATAAACCCCTGCCCCGCTGTGTATACCTTTGTGCAAATATTAATATCCAATGTGCCAATACATGAAGTGCAAATGCCAAATAAAAAATATTGGCAACTTGGATATTAATACTCGCACAACGGTATACACAGCGTTTTACAGCTAGCGCAGGCACGCTGCACGGTGGGGGAGCTGATGCGTGTGGCCGGCGGCCACGACGTCTGCCGGCCAGCAGCAATCGCTCCACAGAGAGCCAGAATAGGAATCTGTAAATGTAAAACATATCCCTGTACTAACCAGGAAGTACAGAGTGATAGTCTGTTCCTAATGATTAGAAACTGCGATCTCTCTGTACTCAAAGTCAGTCCCCTCCCCCCCACAGTTAGAAACATCTCCCAGGGAACACATTTAACCCCTAGATCACCAGTGTTAACCCCTTGCCTGCCAGTGTCATTTATACAGTAAATCAGAGCATTTTTTTTATAGCACTGACCCCCCCCCCCCCCCCCCAGTACATTGATCGGCAGGCAAGATTCTTCCTGTGTCCAGTGAACCTGTGTCGACTGAACACCCCAAACTCCCCCCAAATCAGTCAGGCTGGCATCCATCGCGATCACCGCCCAGTGAAAGGGAAGGAACGACTTTACTGGAATAAAGGGTCAGAGATCTCAGCCACCAGACCAGGGAAGTCCGGACTAGTTGGCTCATCCGGATTTGACAATCCAGGGACAACGGAGACTTATCCAACTTGGACAGGATCTCCTTCTGCAAGACTCGAGTGTGGAATTGAGCATACGGTACTGCCTCGAAGGAGGCTACCATGAGACCCAGGACTTGTATGCAAAAGCGCAGCGATGACCACCAGCGGAATGCCAACAGCTTCACCACCGTCTGCAGAGTCTGCAATTTTTCCAAAGGGAGAAAAACTCTCGCCTCTGAGGAATCTAGAATCAGACCCAGATATTCTAGGCGCTGAGTCGGTACCAACACTGACTTCTGGAAGTTCAGCACCAAGCCAAACTCTGAGGGTCTGACTGGCAATCGCCACATCCTCCTCTAATTCTGAGCTTGAAGCAGCTCTCAGAAGCAGATCGTCCAAGTAGCCCACGATAGCGATTCCTCGCCGCCTCAACAAGGCCAGAATTGGGGCGAGCACCTTGGTGAAAACCCTTGGCACTGACGTCAGGCCAAAAGGGAGAGCCACAAATTGATAGTGGTCTTCCCCAACCGCAAAGCGCAGGAACCTCTGATGCCCGACGAAAATGGGGACATGCAAATATGAGTCTTTGATGTCCAAGGACGCCAGAAAATCCCCCGGATGGAGTGCCGAGACCACAGAGTGAACCGATTCCATCCTGAACTTCCGAGCCCTCACAAAGGTATTGAGGGCTTTGAGGTCCAGGATTGGACGGACACCGTCTTTCTTTGGGACCACAAACAGATTTGAGTAGAAACCCTGAAACCTTTCCTGCAGTGGCACAGGTATGATTACCCCGCATTTGAGCAATTCCTGTACCGCCCCAAATAGGGTGACCAGATGACCCAGAAGGAGAGGGAGGTTTGAGGGAAACAATCTGTTTGGTGGACAAGAGAGAAACCATCTTGTACCCTGTTAAAACCACTTAGAAGACCCACTGGTCGGAAATCAGGGAGGTCCACCGAGCTGCAAACTCGTGCAGACGTCCCCCCATCCGAGAGTTGGGCAGGGGCAAACCTTCATGCCGTCGCCGATTTGTTCGCAGGCTTGTTTGGCTTGCAAACCCAGGGAACTCTCAGCTGGGCCTTTGTCGGTCTGAGGACGCCTACCTGCGGGTCCTGACTGACTAAAGTACCACTTCTGCGCGGAAAAGGAGGGCCCTGGCCTACGGTGTGGCTCCTTTCCTGGACTAAGGGAGGAGCTTGCTCTTACCCCCAGTGGCATCCTTTATGTCATCATCCAGGGAGGCACCAAATAGCCTCCCACCCCGAAACGGCAAATCCGCCAGAGCCTTCTTGGAAGTCTGATCCGCAGACCAGACCCCAAGCCAAATCAGGCACTGCAGATAGTGAGGCTCTGGAGATCAAGGGAGCTGCATCGCAGACATACTTGAGATCATGCACTAACTGGTCAGCCAGTTCCACGCAGCCTGGGGGGAGCATGATGCTCTTCCAACTCCTGGTGCAATAGTTTTGCCCATTCAGCAAGTGTCTGACACCAGTGCCGCATCCAAAATAGGCCGCAATGCTGATCCCAGCATAGTGAACATGGACCGGCCCACCGCTTCGGACATCCGTCAGCAGGGTCCTTAAATGCAGGGGTCCCCCTCAGCCGGAATCGTGGTTGCCTTGTTTAACCTAGATACCGGGGGGTCCACAACCGGGGGAGATGCCCACTTTTTTTTAAAAGGCTCTCCTCAAAAGGATAACGGACCACCATGCATTTTGGGACCCATTCCTTGTCTATGAACTTATCAAAATAAGCCACATAAGGAAACACCTTAGCAGTGCGGGCCGGCTTGTGGGACCCAAAAAGGGGCCGACACCTCAGCAGATTCCCCGGCAGTATCCTCCAGCTCGAGTGTCCCGCACTGCGATAAGAGCTCTAACAAGTGCCTTGTCTTGCGCTGACCCGGACATGGAGTCCTCCTCACTGTCAGAAAGGTCCTGGTCCGCATCCTCGGATACCTCAGAACCGGGGCCATGTGCCGCAGCCTGCCCCAAGTCAGAGTCAGAGCTATCCCCAGGAGATGGTGGGGGGAGGGGGCGTTTTTTTACCCCCCATGCGCCCCTACACCTCTTCCACCCTGGCAACAAATGATTCCAGGACTGCCGACAAAGCGTACACAGGAACCGCAGGTGCAGGGGCACCGGTTGCTACCACAGGAATGTCTGGGGAAGAAGCGACAGCTTCTGACGCCATGCTGACCCGCTCACTTGACAGCCCTCAGGGACTATAGTCAAGGTACAAGTGCACAAAAAAAGACCCACCCTCCTTGCTGTACTGGCCAAAGGGGTATCCCAGGGGACTCACCACCCTGACAAGAAGCTGCACAGCACCGCGGTCCGCTCTCCAACACTACACAGTGTGTGTGTCTGGGTGTCTCTGAACAGCGCAGTTCACCTTAGACAGCCATTCCAGCACTAGAGGCCAAAACCTGTTTAAAACCACACCAAGATGACCGCCTCAGGAAAAAAAAAGAAAGAGCGCAAGCTTCTTGAAAATGGCTGCCCGCTGTAACTACCTGCGCCACAGCACGGGTACAAGAAAATGGCTGCCAGCTGTGTTACATTAACAGCAGCGCGGCTACAAGAAAATGGCGCAGGTGCTCAAAAAACAGTGCCGAGCTACTGAGGTGGACGAGAAGGCCGGGAACGACGCCGAGGCCCCTTAAAAGGCAGACTACCCAAACAGAGAGCGGACCCGAAAACACCCGCATCCCCCAGGCAGGACCCGGTGCCCCCCTTCACAGGTACATGGCGGTCACAGCAAGCCCAAGCATGCATGGGGGAGGAGGAAAGGGACGGGGAGAGAGGAAAGGGAGGGCAAGAGACCCCATAGTCGACCACCCCAGGAATGCACAGCTATTCCATCCTGCCAAGACAGGAGGAAAACTACTTACCTGTTCCTGGAGGACTGCCGGCGCGTTCCTAACAGACTCATCCCCGAGCGGTACGAATTGGCTGTCCGCCACGGCTCACTGACTCAGACAGCAGTAGCCCAGTCATATGTGAGCCTGGAGCATAAAGCTCATCGGCCACCCCTGGAGCAATGGGGTATGGCGTGGCCGACCCAGCGTGTAGCTACGGCCTGCTCACGCTCGATGGCCGGACTGGGGAGACTACAAGGATCTATATTATCCAGCCTGTCACCCAGCCGGCAGTTGATTAGAAGATCTCAGGATCAAAAAAGTAAAGAAAAAAAAAAAAAAAAAAAAGTTCTCCAGGACCAAGGGCCCAAATTGATCCAGGTCCTTTTCTACTAGGCAGAAAAAAAAACATACCGCTCTATTCTGATTTTGTCCAGGGCTTCCCGGTTCCGATGACTGCGGGACTGGGCGTTCCTATCCCTGCCTCAGGGTTCTGATGACTGCGGGACTGGGCGTTCCTATCCTTGGGTTACATGATTGACGGTTTGTGAAACAGTTCCCCTGTCGCACAACGCGTGTCACCAGATTTCCGGAAATAGCCGAGCTGCGAATCGGCACTATACGGCGCCTGCGCCGTCAGCTCTAAGTGGCGGGCGCAAGCACCGTATAGTGCCGACTCTCAGTTCGGCTATTTCTGGAAATCTGGTGACGCGCGTTGCGCGACAGGGGAACCGTTTCACAAGCCGTCAATCATGTAAGCCAAGGATAGGAACGCCCAGTCCCGCAGTCATCAGAACCCGGAAGCCCTGGACAAAAAGACAATATAACGGTATGTACTGAGAAAAAAATAAATGACCTGCATACAGTAAATGTGCTTAGTATGCTGGATGTAATGTTAAACATTTTTTGGGTGAACCCCCGCTTTAAGGGAGAAAATCTTCTGGTCCTTAAGTGGTTAGTTCCGCTTTAACCAATTGCATAGTTTTTAAGTAGTTATGAACATACAATGTTATGCAGATACCATAATGGATTTTTCAGAAATTATATATTTCTTACCATAAAAAATAAAAAAAAGTTAAAAAGTTGTCTCATGTGAGCACACATCTAGGTCTTCCTGATAAGGACACTGTGCAGACATACTGGTGTTGATTTAATAAAACAAGAGCACTCAGAACCTGGTGCAGCTCTGCATGGTAGCTAGTCAGCTTCTTCAATGAAGCTTTGACAATAAAACGGATTGGTTTCTATGCAGAGCTGCACCAGATTGTGCACTCTCCAGTTTAAGTAAATCTCATCCACTTGGTGCCTGTATTCCATAGTCTGTTCAGACAAACTGTAGCATATGCGTTAGCAGGGGGTGTGTGCAAGATGACAGGCTATGATGATTAAGAGGAGGGGGGTGTATGCCAGAGGCAGGCTGTGAATGGTCAGGGTGGTGTCTAAACAACTACGCAATACAATAGAGGCATTCTGCATGTCTGCATAGTGTTCTGTACCTCTGAATGGCCAGCCAAAAAGGATGAAAACTGTCCACACAAGCACAGATGAGCTTCTGTTCTTTGTGTGGTCAGTTTAGAACAAGGAAGGTCAATAAGGTACTTCAGTTCGAACAGGGCCGTCTTTAATATGGTTTGGGCCCTGGGCAAACATTTTTTTTGGGCCCCCCTCCAGCTTAGTTTGGGCCTGGCTGGTTCACATGTATGTTTTGGCGGTCCTCATTTGTGCAGGTACAGCAGCCCATTGATTTGAATGGGCTGCCATGCCTTTGTTTCCTGCAGAAAAAAGGTGCATTCAGCATTTTAAAAATACAGTTGCTTTGAAATCCATTCTGCTTTTGCACCATGCTACTTACCTGCAGTTCTTGCACACACAAACGCACTGTGTTTTTAAAAGCGTGACCTAAACGTCTAAAAATGCAGCAAGTTTGACAGTGCGGGAACTGCAGATGAGTCACAACAGACAGCAGAATGGACAGACAGTGCTGTATTTCAGTGCTTGATGGGTATAGGAGTGCCGTGTGCGCAGCCTATTACATGAGGCATGCGCTTTTATTTGCAGGAAACGCAGGCATGGCGGCCCATTCAAATGAATGGGCTGCTGTGCCTGCGCAAATGTGGGCCGCCAAAACACATACATGTGAACCAGCCAGGCCCAAAATAAGCCCATCAAGCAGTTAAATACAGATAGTAATGCCATGTGCTCTGAGGCCTTACTCAGCCTGGACTGCAGGTCTGGTTTGTGATTTAAAGAGTTCCTCTATTTTACACATGGCATGGCATGGGGTCCCATGGTGCTAAAGCAGAACTGACAGACCCCATGCCATGCCATGTGTAAAATAGAGGAACTTTTTAAAACACTGACCAGACCTGCAGTGAATCATCAAATATTATAAAGACTTTGGGCACACTCTACAGAAAACTTCTATTTACAATATAGATTAGCAAACAGTGACATACCTTGAGGAGCAGGACATGAAGAAGTCAGCCTCGGGTAGAGCAAACTGGGGATGTTATAAAATCACATTCTAATTCACTTTTATATACAAGCAGCACCCAGTGGCAGGAAGGGAGAAGTGCACGTCTAAAGGGAAGCCAGGGGTGCTGTACATTTTAAAACACTGGGAAGGGAAGCAGTACTGCCACTGGCTGCGTGCCGCTGGGCCGCCATCAGGAATTATGGGGCCACTTATACAGCTTCAGGCATGGGCCCCCTGGAGCAGAGAACTGGGATGGGGGGGTGCTGCCGCCTGAAATTGAGAAGCGGGGGGGGGCTGCCGCGAATTTAGAAGCGGGGGGCCCTTTACCAAAAAAGAAATAAAGAAAGAAATAAAGATAAATATATATATATAAAAAAAGGGGTGTAGCCATCCGGGGGCCCTGGGGACCTCTGGGCCCTTTAATAAAAAGAAAAAAAGAAAGAAAAAATATATATAAAAAATATATTTTAAAAATGGGGTTGCCATCTGGGTCCCTGGGGACCTCTGGGCCCTTTAATAGTTTTTTTTTATAAAAATAAATTAGAAAAAAAAGTGGGTTGCCATCCGGGACCTCTGGGCCCTTTAATAAAAAATAACAAAATATATATATAAAAAAGAAACATTTATAAAAAAAAAAAGGGGGGGGTGTTTGCCACATGGGGCCCTCTGAGCCCTTTAATAAATAAATAAATAAATAAATATATATATATATATATATATATATATATATATATATATATATATATATATATATATATATATATATATATATATATATATATATATATATATATATAAATAAAAAAGAAATAAAAAGAAAAAAAAGAAATAAAATAATATAAAAAAAAATGTTTTTTTATAAAAAAAGGGGGGTTGCCATCCGGGGCCCTGGGGACCTCTAATAATAATAATAATAACAACATTTATATAATTTATATATATAGAAATAAAGAAATATATAAAAAAAAAATGTATAAAAAAAAGGGGGTTGTCATCCGGGGCCCTGGGGAACTACGGGCCCCTGGGGACCCCCAGACCTCTAAAAAAAAAAATTGGCCCTTTAATAAAAAATAAAATAAAAATATATTAAAAAAATATATATTTTTTTAATTTAAAAATAAATAAAAAAGGGGGGTTGCCATCTGGGCCCCTGGGGGCCTCCGGGCCCTTGGGGACCCCTAAAAAAATGTCCCTTTAATAAAAAATAAAAATGTATTAAAACATTTTTTTTTTATTTAAAAATAAATAAAAAAAGGGGGTTTTGCCATCTGGGGCCCTGGGGGCCTCCGGACCCCTAAAAAAAAAAAAAGGGGGGTTGCTTTGGGCCCCCAACAGTGACAGGGCCCTGGGCAGCTTCCCCATTTGCCCTGTGGTAAAGACGGCCCTGCGTCCATCACAGGCTCCAGAAGGCGGGATCTGCTGCTATGGCACTCGGCCGCACTCGGCAGGACTTGGTTTGGCGGCGTTTGGGAACAGATCGTTCCCGGGGGTCGCCGCTTGGCTCGGGGCTCACAATAGAGAGCCTGCATGCCGAGACTCGGGGCTTTTCGGGGACCCATTCAGGGCTACAGCCACCCAAGCCTGGGCCTCCCGACGCCCCTCAGGATTGTCCTGCTGTCCAGTGTCATCTTAAGAGCATTATAGGCCCCCGGGCAATACAGTGCACTGGGGCCCTGTCTACACAATCACGCACGAGAATTTACTGACAAAAATCATAAAATTTACTGGCAGAACCACATTTTTTACTGCCACTGCAAAAAAAGTACCTACAATTATAGTTTTCAGTGCCGAACAATGCAAATGTCAGTATTTAAACTATAAACATATAGCTGGTGCTATTAGCAATGTGTTTAAGTTAAACAAAAGTAAAAAAAAATGTCTTCATTGACATGAAGGTCAGGTTACTATAACCCAGCCAGCACAGAGTTTCCTCTTACATCAGAGTCTGCAGGATTCCCCCTTACAGTGAAAGGGAACTCTTATGTAAAGGGGAACGCTGCAGATCATGATCTAAGGGGGGAACTCTGATGTGGAGGGGGGCTCTGGTGACCAGAGACCACCTTATATCCGAGTCCACTGCTTTCTCTTTCCCACTTACATCAGGGTCCGCAGACTGAGTTCCCCCTTGCTTTATAAGGGAGAATCCTGCAGACTCTGATGTAAAGGGGAACTCTGATGTGGGGGGCACTCTGGTGACCAGAGACCACCTTCCGTAGAGTAAATACACTAAGGTAAGGGGGGTCACTAATATAGGAGGGGGAACCTTTATATCAGTGCCCCCTTACATTTTTGCATTCACTCCCCCCTTACATCAGCAACCCCCCGCACTCGTGGAGGACCAGATCTTCTCTGTAATTTCCGCAAACTGGGCATGGGCAGTTCTAACCCGTCACTCTCCACATTTTTTTTACTGGGCAGCCGGTGGGGCCCCCCAGGCAAGCGGGGCCCCCGGGCAACTGCCCAGCGTGCCCAATGGAAAAGATGGCCCTGAGTTCGAAGTACACAAAAATGAGAAGACTATGATTTAAAAAATAAACAAATATGCACAAAAAAAAAAAAAAAGGACATATCTGTATACAGAATGTCTCCAGGTGCAATATGGCAATATTGCATTTTACATATTTGGCATTTCTACTTATGAAAGTGCAGTTATCTGTTAAGGTTCATCAGAAGTAGTAGCTGCTTTCATCACAATGGATGGTAAAGCTCACCTGTTCAGATCGAAGCTCCTCTCGTACTCCCTGTATAGCATCTCTACACTCACTCAGCACAGATTCAAACAATCGTTCTTTGGTCTCCTCATCTTCAGCCTAAAAGAAAGACAGACATTGTTTACAGGAGAAGAATTAAAACAGAGAATCCTCCGCTTCTATACAGCCTTCCTTTGAATCATTGCTAGAAAATGGTAGTAGGATAGATAATCAGCGTTTTCAGTCCTTTGTTTCCATTCAAATCGAACATATTGAAACTGATTCACAAAAACTAGAGCAAAAATAAAACAAAGCCTACAGCAGCTAACTAAGCAACCAACGCATTTCCCCATACAAGGCATTGACGCCTTTTATGGAGAAACGCGTTGGGTGGAGCACTAGTCCGTGGCGTCACCACGCAACAGCCAGCCAAGTCATAAAAAGCATTTTTTCCTTCCTCAACGTTAATACCAAACAACACAATTTTCGAAAAAGTAATAACAAGAAAATTAAATTATAAAAAAAGTGTTTTATTGTTAACGATTTGCTTTGCAGGAATGGAAGTCAGCTGCAGAACTGATCCGTTTATTCTGACAGCAGCAGGGTGCTGCTTTCAGAATACGCCAGTGCATGCAACGCTGCAGGAGGAGATTTCTCATCCGCAATTAAAAAATAAATAAAATAAAAATGTATATGCCCAAGGGGGCCTGGGATGGTTGGTCAGTGGGCAGATCACTCCTATGTTTCGGCGTATACATTTTTTCCTGACAGATTTCTTCATCCAGATTGATGTTCTTCGGTCTCTTCATGTAATCCCAGACAAACTCAATGATGTTGAGGTCAGGGCTCTGTGGAGAAGCCAAACCATCACTTCAAGGACTCCTTGTTCTTTACATTAAAGATCCTTCTTAATGACATTGGCTGTTGCCCTGCTGCAGAATAAATTTGGGGCCAAATCACACACCTCCCTAAAAAGGTATGGCAGGAAGCATCTGCCTGTATTTCTCAGCACTGAGGACACCATTAATCCTAACCAAATCTCCAATTCCATTTGCAGAAATTAGGCCCCAAACTTGCAATGAACCTCCACCATGCTTCATTGTTGCCTGCAGAGACTTATTGTACCACCCTCTGGCCTTTTAGCAAACTTTCTCCTGCTACTGCAATATTTCAAATTTTGACTCAGACCAAAACAACTGCTGTCATTTTTCTGCCCAGTTCCGGTTTTCATGCATAGTTAGCCTGGTTGCCACGTCAGATGTATTTTTTTGGGCTGCATTTCTTCCACAAAGACCACTTCTTTTCACAATTCTCTGGACAGTAGATGGGCGTACCTGGGTTCTGTGCTGATGGCACTGCTGGACATCTGGCGCCAAAGGTGAAGCTTGCATGTGTCTTTCATCTGCTACACTTCCTTGGCCGACCACTACGTCTATGGTCCTTAACGTTGTCTGTTTCTTTGTGCTTCTTCAAAAGAGACGAACAGCATATCTTGAAACCCCTGTCTGCTTTGAAATCTTCACCTAGGGGAGACCTCGCTGATGTAGTATAACTACCACGTGTTTTATTGCAGTGCTCAGGTTTGCCATGGTGTTTGATCTGTGAAATGAAACGGTCTTTCACAACCTCACCTTAGTAACAGAGTTTGGATGTTCCTACCCCAGTTTTAAGCCTCCTACATAGCTGTATCTGTTACAGTTATTGACTGTTCAACATACATAATGAAATTGATGATCATTGGCACCTGCTTGGTATAATTGGTAAATTATACATCTAATTCTACTACAAAATCTCTCACCTGATTTGACGCCGAAGGGTAGTCATACCAAATATTGATTTCATTTATATTGGTCTTCTGTTCTTATAAAGAGTGTATGTATGATAGAGATACATACACCCCCCCACCCCTCTTTTATGCAATTACATAAGTGAACAGATTATAGACCATACAGTGCATAGTATTCATAATGTAATGACTAAAAACCGTTTTTCAGCTTACATTATAGATATTTTGTTAGTAAACCCAACGTTTTTCCACATCTTATATTTTTCTGTACTGTCCATCCCTTTTAAATTTTTTATTTTCCTTTGATCCACGATCCCATTGGCTGGCCTTGACTCCCACGTCACTTCCGGTGCGACGGCGGGACGCTGCGCTCCACGGTGAAGCGCACGCCGAATCTCCGTGGCCTTTCTGGTGTTCCTATCCCCGGACATTGAATACCATCAGCCTGCTGCTGCCCGTGATTTGGACACCCGTTAGTTGACACCACCGAATGACTCCAGGCACGCAGCTGACCGATAACAGACACAGAACCGGAATGGAGGGGTGCAGGTTATCTACTTCTGTTTGTGAGTAGGCACTGCACATGTATTTTTATTTTATTTATATTCTTCATTAAATTTGGGCAGATTGGCGCATCTTGTCCCTTTTTCTTTGGATTTTATTTAAACCAAGTCGATTTAAATCGCTAGTAAAAAAAGCTCAAATTAAATCATAATTTTTTAAATAGCAACTGTCATCTCTGTCCCACTGTTGACTCACCGACAGTCCCATTCACTTTAATGGGATGGTTGGTGATGAGGCAGTGACAAAGTGAGGGATGTGGCGGCAGCAGGTGAGTGGATGCCCGCTAACGGGCGCTACCATGATGGATCTGAAATGGATCTGAAATGACCGGTACTCTTTACTGTATCAACAAAAAATTAGTCCTTACAATTAGTTAGAATCTATAATATTTGCAAACAAAATGGAGTAATAAGCTGTCAGGTAAGTAAAACAGCAATATCAGAACCGATTCAATCATGGAGTTTGTAGTGTACATAGATTTGCAAAACAATGGGATAAAGGAATATTCCTGAACTTTGTTTTATCTCATGGTTACTGTGACATTGTGTGAATGCATCAACGCAGTCCATGTTATCTCAGCTTGCAGAGCTTGGATTTGAGTTTAAATATTGCAGAATATACAGCCTTATACTGTATAACCAAGCTCCATTTCATGCCGAATAAACTAAATTATTAATGCATCTTAAAACAGAAAACTATCTTTACATAGATTTTTACTCCAAAATCCGAATATATACATATACATATATATACACATATACATATACATATACACACATATATATATATATATATAATATAATCTCTCATTGATTTATATCCACCTGGTTAGAAAAATTAAGCACTAAATTGTGTTTGTACAGAAAAGATTGGGATAAATGAATCAGGTCTGTTCAAAAAAAAAAGCTGCACTTTTCAGGTGACAGGTTTTGTTGAACGTCATCAGTGCTGAACTGTATCATCCCAACCCACAGCTACCCCAATAAAACATTTACTCATCAAAACATCCGTTTTTGAAAGGTTAAAGCTCTGCATTCTAAATAAAATACAGCTGCGTAAACGATTTTTCTCCTGCATGAAACATGTGGTTTTATATAATGGTGAAATGGCAAAGAATTTCTTTTAGCGTACACTAAAAATACAGAATCACATTCCTTCCTTAATGGATTTTTGCGGGGGAATCGTAGAGGGTTTTTAAATGCAGCTTGTATTCTTTACAGGCTCTGTCATGACTATATGAAGAGTACACAAACTCAAAGCGCACCAGTCCTTAGATGTTGCAGCCACAATTGAATATTCAAGCTTTCTTTCCTTTATTTTTTCCTGGTGACCCTTAACAGAACTCCTATCTTGGGGTGACAATACTCAATCATCTGAAAGTAGGGGTGCAACGGATCAAAAACTCACGGTTCGAATCGTTCCTCGGATCAGGAGTCACGGATCGGATAATTTTTCGGATCGGATAATTTTTCGGATCGGCAAAAAAAAAAAAAAAAATCTCCCCCACTGTAATATCCACATCTCCCCCCCCCCCCCACCAACTATAGTACCCCCTC
Source organism: Rana temporaria (assembly GCF_905171775.1). Classification (NCBI taxonomy): domain Eukaryota; kingdom Metazoa; phylum Chordata; class Amphibia; order Anura; family Ranidae; genus Rana; species Rana temporaria. The sequence continues at coordinate 102,838,535 of NC_053500.1, forward strand.
GATGCAGACACCCCCCCTCCTCAGTACAGAGACCCCCCCCCCTCAGTACAGAGACCCCCCCCTCCTAAGTACAGAGACCCCCCCCCCTCCTCAGTACAGAGACCCCCCCCCCTCCTCAGTACAGAGACCCCCCCCCCCTCCTCAGTACAGAGACCCCCCCCCCCCCCTCAGTACAGAGACCCCCCCCCTCCTCAGTACAGAGACCCCCCCCCTCCTCAGTACAGAGACCCCCCCCTCTCAGTACAGAGACCCCCCCCCCTCTCAGGACAGAGACCCCCCCCTCTCAGGACAGAGACCCCCCCTCTCAGGACAGTGACCCCCCCCCCTTTCTCAGGACAGTGACCCCCCCCCCTTTCTCAGGACAGTGACCCCCCTTTCTCAGGACAGTGACCCCCCCTTC